>NC_088379.1:147470500-147770666 GCF_037993035.2 Macaca fascicularis
TTAAAGAGAAATAGCCACAGAAATAAAATATATCTTTGCACATGGAAAAGAGAACATTAGTCTCCTTAGAAGTAGGGTGCTATAGCCAGATGCAGGCTGTTAAGCAAGGGAAGCTGTGGACATATGTGTATTTTTAAAATAAAAGTTTATGCTACGTGTATATCTTAATGTAAAGTGTTTTTAAAGGCCCTTTAGCCAAACTACAAGGGTTAGTACCTCAGAGATCAGCATTATAATGTAAAATGTATTTGTGGTGAGTTTTCCTATTTCCACCATGCCTGTTCTCAAATATTTCAGCAAAGTCTGAGTTGACAATCATATACTCCCATAAGGTGTAAATTTACATGAATGGGAAAATTTATCAGATGCAACAAGAAAATCAATCCTTTTCCAGCTGTACACTTATCAGTGAACTTAAAGATATTACCTGACAATATGATAAGGGCTCATCACTCAAAATGCTAATAATTTTTCTTTAAAATATAAAGGTATATGGAAGAACACATGGTCAAATAGAGGAGAACACACACAGGGGCCTATCGGAGGGTGGAGGGTGGGAGGAGGAAGAGGATGAGGAAAAATAACACATGGACATATGTTTAGTACCTGGGGGATGAAATAATCTGTAAACAAGTTTACCTCATGAAACAAGTTTACCTATGTAACAAGCGTGCACATGTACCCCTGAACTTAAAATAAGAATTAATATATATCAGGCATAAAATAATCTTGAATTTCCACTTTCTAAAACATTTTGTGTCATGTAGTTAGTACACAACAGTATTTTCTCTAAGTGAATACCTTAAAATAATACATTGTTCTCTTGGTTTTCTACCATCTCATTTGATTTGGGTAGAAGTGCACCATAAGCACTTCTCAAATTATTCTAAGCTACTTTTGCTTGGTTCTGCTTGTTTCTGTGCAGTCTAAAATTCCCAACTTCATAACCTTAAAGTGCACCTAACTCATTCTTATTTGAGGAAATATACACAATAAAAATATCTTTATGGAAGAATTTATGCATTAGAGGGCATAATATTATTCTTTAGTAAATAAGAGACATTATATAGCAGCAGGTACATTTATAACTAATCAAATTCTATGACGAGACACATAAAAAGTGACAGATTTCTAGAAAAAGGTTTTTTTATGAAAAGGATCTATATTCACCATCAGATAATTGCTCTCTAATTTAAAATTAAGGCCACAGGGAAAATACTGTTGAAAAATAAAGCATTTGAAAGATAGTTCCAAAAAGTTAAAAGAAATATGTGTATCATGCATTCACAGAGGTATGAAAGGCAGCTCTTAAATTCCATGTGTGTGGTTAAATGAGTGTAGTTACATCACTCAATGTGCATGGCTTTTCGGAGTGGGAATAGTACACATGGACACACAGCACATACTTGGTGGGAAACTAAAACATGGATCACAGCACATTAATTAGAGAGTGTAGTATCCAAGCAGAGCTAGATCATCTATTCATTTCATTCAAGTTAAGTGGTTTAATTTCCATATATTCCAACAGTCTTAAAAATAAAAAAAAAAATAGAGCTATAGTAATTCACATTTGACTTAATTTAACAATGATCAAAAGGACCAGAATAATAAAAGAAAATAGAGGGTTTATGCTTACATGGATGTAGGGCTGATAATTGTCCATTTCCTTATAATTGCTAGTACTTCATCTTCATCAGTGTATTCTTACCTCAGTAAGTGCACCTTTGAAAAAATGGCTTCTAGATATTTCTCTTTTTCATTAAGTAATTGTGGTAGTTTTTGGATAAACTGTTTTTCGTCTTAGCTGTCCACCTCAGTTTGCTGATATAAACATGCAGTTGCAAATCTTTCTCATTAAGACATGCATATATAGTCACAACAACAAGGAAGTGGCATCATAGAAAGGAATACACAGTAGTAGAAGTAGCTGTAATTCATTGTACATCATTATCATCTTCTTACGTGGTGCTGAGCTGGGCACTTAATTTAAGTAGACATGGTCTCTGCAGCCTAGGGATTTATGAACTAAAACATTAACAACACATTCTCGTTCCTTTCCAAGAGGATCTTCCCTGTGGGCTTTGTAATTAAATCCAAGCATCAAAACTTAAGATAAACTGGTCATTAGCTTTATTCCATTTCACTTTTCTTCTTTTTGACTCTTGCCCTTTATCACTCCCATAATTTAAAGAGACTTTGGGAACAAGAAGGCTTAGAAAGGAAATCAAAGAGGCAAAATATTTTCAAATATGAAATAACATGAAATAAGAGAAATGAAATTAGACTAGAAAAGTGACATATTGATAATGTGGAAAAGGATAAAAGTCTCTTTCATAAAACAAAATAGCACCTAAATAAATAAGAGATAAGAGCTACTATGTAGGTGAACAATGATAACCAAAAAGTGTAAATTATGCCCAAGAATAAAGAGAAATAAAGAATACTACAAAAAAATTGAAACAGAGGTCTTGAGAGCTACTTTAAAAAGATAAATTTTCCTAAACGCAATTATGGCTCTAACAACTCAGTAAAATAGATCCAATTAGATAAATATTAAGTAATTAAAGTCTACACTATCTAGATAACTGAAATGTTTGATATGAATCAGAATCTTTCAATATTTCATATAAAGATACAATACTGAGTAGAATAAAAATGTTGAATAATGACATTCTAAGAGGTAGAGCCAGTTCCATGATGACATAGGAGTTAGCGGTTAGTGGCACCAGCCATCCTATTATTGACCAGGTTCAATTTCATGACTGACCCAGATTTAAAAGATGAAGATGCCAGACATACTGATATTCTCTACTTACTTTAATTTTTCATTTTGCTTTGAATAGATATAGCCCAGTCCTTCCTTATAAGAATGTTGAACCAATCCCTCTGTTAACTAATGTGTTGTGTTGGGATGCCTAGATAACCAACCATACCTTTAAAATGATAAGAAAAAGATGTAGTTTTGGTTTCATTTTATTTCATCACATTTAGTGCCATTCAACTGTAAGTTAATAGAGTAATTTTTTTTTCAGATTAACCTAGCAAGACTTAAATAAAAGATGATGTCAACCTATTAAACATCTATTGAATATTTACTACGTTCCCTCCACCCAGACCCAAAATTCTTCAACCAACCTCTTACTAGGGATAACATAAAAAAAGTCTGAGGAGTGAGTTTTTCAGATGAAAGTGTTACATACATTCCAATTACCTAATTATTATTTGGCCAGTGCTCTGAGGGAAAAGTGCAGCCCTTATCATTATGAAGCACTTGAAGTATTGCATCACAACTGACACATAAAACGAAGGTTGGAAGAAGCCAAGTCAATACTGGTTTAAACACTTGCCTCAGGGGTCAAAAAATTCACAGTGAAGTTAATCTGTTGATCCTTAACTGAATTAGAAAAGATGCTGTTATTTTCATTTAATTTCCAACTTGTAAATATCAAAATAAAAAATTTAATTTCAATAAAAATATTTTAAAAATTCATTAATTAAAATATTTTGGTAAATAATTTCTATGTAAACTTTTTTCTGGATATCTCTCTGATAACATAAAAGACTGAAAAGGAAAGCGTTCATGAGACAAAGACTGTACTAGGTAAATTTTTTTTTTTTTGGATTTAGGTGCATCTATAGCAGCAGAGGTGGTTCAGAGAAGGGAGACGAACTCTCATAAAATGTTGAAATAGGGTCAAACTGCTTCCACCTCAAAGCTAAAGATTCCCATTCTAAGTCACAATAACTTCCTGATATCCTGAAGGAAAAAGATGAGGAAGCAATGAACTATAATTGTCAGAAACATGACAGAACATGTAAATGTGATCATAAGTTCTGCTATGTAATTATAAAACAAAATTCATAGTGCCATTATGTGACTGTATAAACATCACCATATTTTGACAAAATCACCACCATCAACAAAAATAAACTATGAGCTCCATCTTACAAATAGTATGCTTCTTGTAGCCTTTGCTTATGATACAGGGGTGAAGTGAACAATGGTATTAGAGCTGAGGAGGGCGCATGGTAGATCCCTACCCTAACCCTGCTACTACAACAAGGTCATTGAAGAGCCTGTCTCCACCAGCCCCTAAGTCAATCCTTTCATTATTGATTGGCTTGGTAGGGGATAAAAATGCAGTGACCTTTGTCATTTTGAGGAAGTAAGGCATCCACCATTCAATCACTTTAGTTATTTGGTCTTGTTTAAGGAAAATATTTTTTTTCCAGAGTATTTTACCTTAAACATAGAAGTCATTAAACACTCCATTGTAGATTCAAATCAGGTTAATTACTGAGTTCCAGCACCAGCTTCCCCCTCCTGCCCCTCCAATTCTCCCCAGATACAGATGGTGAAGAGACACTAAAAATCATCAGCGTGTGGGAGGCCCCTTCTCTAACCTCTTTTCTTCATCCGCACAATTGACAAGTGCAAATCCAGGCTATAAGGAAATAAAAGAACTTCTTTCTCAAAAAGAGCTTGGTGACACATTAATCTAAAGCAACATTGCTCCAAGGCTGCAAACTAGAACAGGCTCAACTCAGGGCAATGATTGTCTAAAACGTCCCTAGTGAACAGTTTGAAGGAAGAATCCTTCCCTCTATAGTCACAGAAGGTTACCAGAGCAAAGCCTTATCTGTCATAAGACTCCCCAGATGTCAAGTTCAGTGAGTCCCTCATCCCAGGAGCTGTTTTGCTGGAGGGAAGAGTGATTTCAGGCACTTCGCAGCCAGCTCAGGGCAGGGGGCTGGAGGATGATGCTATGGGAAGCTCGTATTTACAGCTCAGCCTTGCCAGTACCAGTGAAGAACAGCGTTGGAGCAGATGTTAGTTTTCCTGTATTTTTACACTCCTTTGGAAAGAGAGATTTCTTGTTTCTCTTCCAATTTCTATCACATTTGCCTGTTTATTAGATACTGCTACATAGTCTGTTTAGTAGCCAAGATCATCATGGCAACGGTCATTTATTTACAATCTAAGCTAAAATAAGTTAACTTGAGTCAATTATCAGCAATCTATCTTAACTTAGATACTGTATAAACTTTAACACCACAGAAGATAGGTCATTGTCAGCATACCTCTTTTTATTCCCCCCCAGAGAATAAGGACAACTGATATACAAGAGATAAAAGAAGCATTGTGAATCACTTTCCAAATGAGTGGAAAGAAGAAAGATAATGTAAAAGGGATGCTTCACTTTTTTCTGTATTGTATGTAGTACTCTCTCTTTGTAAGTTAGATGCTTAGGAATAAAGATCTACTTTATTATAGTAGCTTAGCACTAAGTGGTCCTCTAAGAGAATCAAAATCCAACCACTCTCTTAGCAAATAGTTTGAAACTCGAGAATGATTCAGATGTAAGTAGAATCTCATTGATCAGCTTTTCCGTTTTCTTGCAATAGTGAAGAATGTTTCACTTTAAATATAAAATATAGACCTTTTTTGACATTAATAATTTATGAAAATAAAATATTTGATGAAGATTCCCAATATATCCACAAAATACTCTTCTATTTGAAGCAGAAATTTTGTGAAAAGGAAGAATATTAATCACTATCTGAATGTAATATCTGGAACTGTTCTCATAAAAGGCACATCTTTAGATTCTTTCCCTCCCCAACAATCAAAGAATCACACATGAGCTTATTTTTCAGCTATAGTTTTAAAAATAGACAAAGCAAGAATTTTATTCTCAAGTAATTCCAGATCTTTCTGAAAACAATACTGTCAGATAAGTTGTAAAAATAAAAATAAAAATCCATCATTACTGCCACTATCTAACCACTGAATATCTGTTTATTCTCTTCAATGTATGACAGAGATAAAGGGTTTTCTAAAAAGGTACTCTATTGCCTCAAAAATAATCTTGCTTTAGGACATAGACTGTTATCACCACAATCAAAGCTACCTCTTATGTGCTTAGATGCAATAAGACATAGAAAGAAAATTACCATGAGATATGAGGCTGAAGAACTTGAATTGCATGTTGCTTTCCACCATTAAGAACAGTCTGCACTATTAGCCTTTCTCTGAGTGTTCAGAGATGTAATCTGTAATGGTACTTCAAGAACATATGGTAAGCCCTTGCTTTATTTGAGTAAAAAAATAAAAATGGAATCATTGTTGTCTCATTTTCTCTTCAGCAATCGCTGTCCATGTTGCAGTTGTCATTTCTATATGATAATTTAAAGATAAGTCAGAGTACATAATGCATAATATTCAACCTCTCTCTTCTTGGTGATTATTCTTCCAATTATTTTCTTTGGTAAAACAAAAAACTAGGACGTACATCAGTTTTCCTTACACATCACCAATACTAACGTAATTCAAATTCTTACCACGTTTCCCCTTCCCCTAGGTTTACCTCATTCTGCATTAATGTTCTAATCCTTACTTTACTATAGCAGAATAAGTATATTATTCATAAACCATTGAGCCTCAACCAAAAGGCCTCGTGTGGTGTAAATTTTAAGTACCTTGCTACTGGTAAGATATTCTACAACACAGAAGTCATTGAAGAATATCTAAGCCACTGTTATTTTCCAAGATTTAAAAGAGCAAAATTGTTAATGAAAATAAAATTCTACCTTTACACTGCAAAATTATACTTTACTTTTTTCTACATTGGAAAGCATTTTACATAAAACTGTGCAAGAAATTATCTCTCAGCTCTGAATCTATTTGTCCATTCTGTAATCTTCATTGTGATGCTATGGCTGAGACTCACAACACCATGTTTAGCCTGACTCTGATGGCTCTATGTTAGGCTCTTCTAACTGGGAGCTGCAATGGAAACTGAAAAGCCTGGTGAAGAAAGAAGAAACATTGTTTTCCTATGGGCTAGCTGACTGCCTGCTATTTCTAACAGCATCACCCTAGCTGTTTTCTTTGCCCAAGGAGCAGCTGTTCCTTCCCGTAGTAGCAGCTGAAACCAGTTTGCAATACTTCCAGCATTTGCAGTACTATTGCACACCTTTCAGTGATACCAGAGCTAGCCTGACCCAAGTTTCCTCTGCAGAATGAATTGCAGGTTTATGGGCCTTGTCCAAGTTCACTATTAGTGGGATAAATTTAAGCTCTACTGGTCCTATCCTCCAAGACTCTAAGTTTTAATAACTCCAAAGTCTTCTCTCTGTTCCCTAGCTCTAGAGGTGGAAGCTGCATCCTATAGTTGCCACTTCTGTGATTATTTGTAGTTCTCTTTACCCTTTCATTTATTTTATTAACAACAATGTTATATCTAGTTAACAGTTACTTACATTTAATATCTATGTTCAAATAACTGGTCTGGTTTCTGTTCCCTGATGGGCCCTGATTGATTCAATCACCCTATAGGGGAGGTTAGAGAAAGCATTTTTGTCCCCATTTCAGAGAGGGTTAAGTAACATTTTGTTAATCACTTGATTGGTAAGAGAAAAACCTGGGACTTGGACTCAGTTACCAACTCCAATTCTAGCACCTTTTCCATAGAAACTACTTTCATTTGGACACTGAATAAAATTATTCTCCTAAATGCGCTACATATCCAGTCAAGAAACGTAGAAAATAGTAAGTTGGCCAAGATGAACATGACTATTTAAAGTCAGATCTTTTGTCCAAAGCCCCAGCTTAATTTTCACATCAAGGCTCTTCAATTTCAATAATTTCTAATAGTATTAAGAGTTGGGGTTAAAATGTATTCTTATTCTTGTAGTATAATAAATGGTCATGATCTGTTAAATGTGAGCACTTTGAAGAATGCCAAAACAATACTTGTGAGCTCATTATTTCCTATATAGTTTTAAAAGTGGGATTGAAAAAGCAAAAGCAAAATACTAAATGCAATATAGCTCTCTTTTACATTTGCTTGCTGCCAGATATTCTATAAATATAAAAACAGATCTTGGAAGCTGCTGTTTAGAATATAAGTAATGAATTTCCTGATGGGGTGTTCAGTAAAATTTTCCAGACATAAGCTTTCTTACTCTGTTTGACCAAATAGTGTGTTTTTCCCTCCTGTCTGCTCAGTGAATGTGTTTCTAAAGACTGCTTTGTGTTCCTGCAAATTACAGGAATTCCTGTATAGTACAACTGGAGGCCCTGGCAGCAAAGCCTAATCAAGTTCAAGAAAGCACCACAAATACTTCCCAAATGGCTTTCTTCCACAATTGTCAGTGTTAAGACAACAAAAGAAAGTGAAATCAAAGGCTACAAAAATAATACTTTGACTTTTCTTCTTCTCTCCTCATTTGCTTCCAGATCCTCAAGACTGAAACACACACACACAAAATAGATTAAAAGTACAATTATATCTCTAGTACCTATCACATTCTGTATGACAAGAAAATGATATTTATAATTATAAATTAATATATATATTATACATACTCTTTTCTACACCAAAAATATTCCCAACCCATATGTGTACATATCTTACCAAGAGTTTAACAAATTCACTTGCTACTTTAATATAATAGGATCATACCTCGACTCCCTTGTAGGGGTTTATGGCATACCACTAATAGAGAAAAAAGTAAGAGATGAGAAAACAAATAAAATAATCCTTTCCACCTCTCTAATTACATTTTGTTAATTAAACACTTATGAAAGTGCAACCACTCATTCTTATAAACTGAATATTATCAGGATTTGCCTTGAGAAATTCATGATAAATTTCATAACAGCATCTGAATTGCCTGTACTTATTGCTGAATACAACCTGCTGTGTAGGAGGCAATATCTTACGAAAGTCTCGTGCCACGTTATCCATGGAAACTTTAGCTGATGACAAGTGGCCTGTTCAGTTACAAATATAGTCACTTAGAAATATAGGGTGGTGTTTTTTCAGTTCACTACCCATATAACTAAACTCCCGTCACTTGACTTTAGAGATTACCTGCATTTTGGAACGTAGAAGCCCAATGTGCTACCACCGAGCATAAAAGGTAAAAGGTAAAAAGCATTAAAAGGTAAAAAGTCACCAAATGCATACTTTTTAAAAGTCCATTTAAAAAACGACATCTTCAACCGTTTATTAATGAGGTACAGTTGTGAATAGTCTAGTTTCATCTTATTAAAATGTCTAAAGGTAATGAATAGAGAGCGTGATAATATATTCCTCAGGAAAGTTTCAAGGCTTTGAAAACATCCTTGTATTCCAATGCTTTTTAAGTTGCAAGCATAAATATTAGCCTCTAGGGGGAGTGCTAGGCTCTTCCCCTTAGATTTTCTAAACGCTAAGTCAAGAAAAGTGGGAAAAACTCCATTCCCCTAAGAGAGAATGATCCAACTGGTCAGATTCCACGACATTGATTGGACCATGTTTGGTAGGACAGAAGTTTTTAAAAGGTCAGCATAAGCAATAACTACTCTTCTCAGGCTCTCCATGCCTCCCATAGGTAGCAACCAGACTAAATCTCTGCCCTGGCAAACTACTTTTTCTCTCTCTGTATATATATGTGCATATACATATATACCTACAGATGCATACACAACTGCACCTAGGATATCTGACTGCTGACTCTGCTCAGCCACTTATGTCCATGTCCTTGAAGATAAATATTGTAAAATATTGTACAAAGGAATATTTGGCTCTTTGGTGCATTGCCCATAATATCACAGCACCCAAGATCTTTCTCTAATTTCTAATAGCATTCATGAGTAGTATAGAGTTTGTTTATTTTAAAGTTGCACAGAATGCCATTAACTAGCTTAGTGACTTTGGGCACATCACTCTGTTCTGTGAGTCCCACTCTCCTCACTAAATGGCTTCTAAAATGTTTTTGATTCCAAAACTCTATGAATTTTTGTCTTCAACAATTTTTTCCCAATGCTAAATGAAATTTTGTTCAATAACTCTTGGCTGTCTGAGTCATTTCCCCACTATGTGATTTAACTGACACAATGCCATTCAAGGTCACAGAGCAAAACCTAAAACATCTAGCAAGCATACAAGAATTCAAGTCAAATGCATACAACCAGTCAGCTGCAAAGATCTCAGATGCAATAGCCAAAACCACCTTAGTGAATAAATCTAAATAGCAAAGTCACGATCTGCCTTTTATTTAGCACATTGGGTATCTTGTGCCATGAACCTTCTCAGAGCGTTGGGACATGGACTTAGCAAATGTGTATGCTGACTCTTACACCTAAAAATTCAGTAGAACCACAGATCATCTTCCTGAATGTGCCAGCAGATCTTTATCCCTTAACTATGTGCAATTCAAATACAGGTTTGGATGAGTATAGCTCATTTATATATTGGAAGAACAGAATTTTCACAGGAAAAGCAGAGTGGAAGATTCTTGTTCCCCCCACAGACTTGGAGTTCTTGTCTGTTTCCATTTGGTATCTTTCATCTATCTTGAGCGTTTAAGGAATAAACTGGACAGAACAATTCAGATGGAAGACAAAAAGTCAAATAAAATAGAATCATTAGTTCCAATTCTTCCAGAGAATTCACCTAACACAATGAACTGGTGTTATGGGAGGTAGAACAAAAAGAATCCTAAATTGCATTTAATCCAATAACTTTACTAGTTAGAAAACTGAAACTTAGCGAGGTCCAATCTTTCATCAGAATGGCCTTTATTTTGAGCTTATTTTAGATGTTATTATGTGCTTTGCCATAATTGGGAAAGGTGAATGGGAAATTCTGCCTTTGCATATTCCAGAGATTAGGGAATCAAGCTAAATATACCTAACTAACATATGGCTAGTTATCTTTTCCCGTATAGCAAAGCAACCACTTAATGGCTTGATGGTGATTTATCACTTCTCATGGTTCTGTGAGTTGACTAGGCAATTATGTTTGTCTCATCTGGGCTCACTCATGGGGTTCAGGCAGCTTGTGGCCCGAGTGGGGCTTGGGGCTCTAAGGTGACTTCATTCACATGCCTAGGGCCTCAGCAGGATGACTGGAATGGCCCTGACAACTGGGAAGCTCTCTCTCTGTGCAAACTATCACCTGGACTTTTTATATGATTCTGGAAGTATTCCAAGAGGGCAAAAGTAAAAGCTGCAAAGCCTCTTAAAATAGAAGTTTAGAAGCCACATATCACTTTTGTTGCATTCTATCAAAGCAAGTTCCAAGGACAGATCAGTTTCAAAGAGTGGGAAAATGGACTCCACCTTTTTATAGGAGGAGCTGCAAGGAATATGTGGTTGTATTTAATCTAACATATCCGGGCAACAGAGAGAAATCAGGAAGTTGAATGGGATGCAGATTTGCTCCCTCGCCCCAACAGAATATGTACGTAAGGATACAAGTGATGTTACAGGTCATTAACTTATTTATTCAGATATTTCAGTATTTTGACTTCTAACAAATCAAACCCATGCCAATGCTATGCTTTAATGCAGTGTCTACATTATAACTAGCACTCACTAAACACACAATCAATAATGGAGAAAAAAGTAGGCACGGGCATGTCTCATAGAAACTAAAATATACTTGGTCAGCTTATTTATTAAGCACATATTCTTATCTACTATGAAAAGTCATGACCTACTCAGCTGAGGAAAGCAATTACTTTTGCACAGAGAATCTTTATATAACAACACAAAGGATACTCAAAAGTTACCAGTTTCTGGCAAGACTAAAGCACCCAAGGCAGGCAGTGCTAATTATGCAAACTTTGTGAAGCATGAGATGAATGAAGTCAAAGCTTCGATCCTCAGATAGGCCAATATATTTCATGGAGAGAAGCCCCCCCCTTTTTTTAAACATAATGATAGCTTTGATCACTTCTTCAACTACTGAGTCCTTTCTTAACCTCAAGAGAAATAGACAGAATTCAATAAGATTACATATTTTTTAAATGCCACATACTCCAAGAGATACTACTGGGGCTACAAAAATTAGAACTATGTAGTTTTATCCTCCCCAAATTTTTCATATTGATAAGGGCAAAAAAATGGGATGACACGATTGGTTTACAATGTATAAAACGAAAAAGTGCTGGAGAGAAGGTGCAAATTATAATACAAGTTCAAAAGAGAAAAGATTATATTAGTTAATCTAGAAAATGTACAAAGGAGGTGATATTTGCAGAATACCTTTAAAGATGAGGTAAAACTTTTGCCAAGAGAGAAAGGCATTCTAGATAAAAGGGAGAAAGGAGAGCAGTGAGTGTTCATTTAAAATAAGAAAGGGTAATTTAACTGTGTAAGAATGAGAATACGCAGAGATGTGTGGCCTACTTTTCTCAGAGACAGGAGTCAAGTAAGGGAGAAATCTAAATCTTATATAAATGTTTGAAATGATGAGAAGGAAATGTGAGGAAAGCATGGATAACCTTCTGGCCAGGACTCAACGGCTGTGGATCCTGGTTAGCAGGAGAGCAAAGCCCAGGACCTGTAGGAGTGATGAGGACCTGGGAGGATAAAAGGTTGCCGCTGAGTTAGTAGGGTTTCAGTTGTGACATAGTACAAATAACATATTTGGTTTCTGCTCTTAGTTCCTGACACAGAACCCTAAAACCTTTGTAATTTCCTGAGTGATAGAAGTGTTAGGTGCATTTTTTGTCCTTTTGTTTGGTCTTTGGCCTCAGTTCCTGACATAGAGCTTCTAATTCCTTAGAACTTTTTGGGTGATCAGAGGGTCTTTTAATTTTAATGAGGTGACTCTTGGTGGGATGCTGGATGGGGGCTGGTCACCTGGTCTTCCTGATGACCAGGAAGACCAAGCCATGGTTACAAGTTTGGAGCTTTTAGCCCCAGCCCTCATCCTGCAGGAAGGGATGAGGGATTACACATTGAGTTAAAAATTGATTATGCCTCCTTGATGAAGCCTCAATAAAGAATCCTACTACTGAGTTCAGAGGGCTTCCAGGCTGGAGAATACATCTATGTGCCAAGAGGGGGCGCACCCCAACTTTACACGTACAAAAGCTCCTGCACACGGGATCTTGCCAGACCTTACCCTATGTACCTCTTCATCTGGCTGTTCAGCTGTATCCTTTAAAATATCCTTTGTAATACATTAGCAATAGTAACTGGAATTGCTTGTCTGGGTTCTGTGAACCACTTAAGGAAATTATCCAACACAAAAAGCGGATGGTGGGAACCTCTGATTTGTAGCTAAATCAGACAGAAATTGTGAATAATCTAGGGACCCACTACTTGTGATTAGCTTCTGAAGTGAGGGGCAGTCTTGTGCTACTGAGCCCTTAACGTGTGGGGTCTTTGCTAACTGCACTGGTTAGTCTTAGAATTAAATTGCTGGACACACAGTTGATGTCCACAGGGATTGGGAGAATTGTTTGATGTGGAAAACCCACATGTCTGGTCACAGAAGTGTTGAGTGTGTGAATATGGTGACCAAAAAAAAAAAAAAATAGTTTTTTTCCCCTATACTTACATGGCAATTCTATCACCTTTGTGGGGAGAAATAGGGGTGGCAGATACTCAAACCTCCCCCTTTCTCCTCAGACAAACCTCAGAAATAGTGAAGCATATAGATTATGGGGAGAAGTCTCATTTTTCTCTAGAAAAGTCTTCATATTCATCAACATGAGTACTGAATAAGATGGGTATTAAATAGATGATTTTCGCAGTCCTTTCTGGCATTAGCATTTATGATTTTGTGCTTTTGCCTCTAGTAAATCTTATTATTTTGTCTTCAGTAAATCCCTGACCTCTTAACTAGTTTGTAATTATTTTCAAATACATAGACAACTACAGAAAATAACATATTTGCCTTATTATGGATATACATGTTTGTGAAAAATGTAAAACATTCATAGAATAATGCAAATTAAATTGAGAACAGTTGGTATCTTTCGAATTGAAGAAAAATGGGATCAAGAAAGGACCCAAAAAAACTTGATGTGTTTCTTTACATTTTCGTTTAAAAGTAAAACTAATGTGAATATGGTAAAATGTTACAATTACATTAATAGTAGGCAGAGGGATATTTGATATGTTTCTTACAATGTATGTAGAAATTTTGTTCATATCAACTACTTTAACAGTGTGAACATATAATTTACCTATATACTGTATCTTAATGAACCTTTAGTTTTCTTGCAATTTTATACTAATACAAAAAAATTGCAAAGAAATTCTGGGAGACTGGTGGCAACACTGCCTAAACATCACAGTTACCTGAGGAATTTTAAAAAATATACATATGCTTTATTCTAGAGCTATGCATTCCATTTTGTTTTTACATCATGGTAGATCTAGAAAATAATCTTTATAGGGTACACTGGGGTAAAGAGAAAAGTTTACTAATAGATTGTGAAAGAGGACCAGCCATGTCTGCCTCACCAAGCACACCCAGCACCCCAAGGGCTAAGAAGATTCAAATCTCAATAGATTGCAAACTTCTCAATTTCTAACATAGCAATATTCCAGGAACACTGGATGAACAGTTCTACTCTAGAACAGAGATTCTAAAATTTAGCTGCATATTAGAATCTTCCCAGGAGCTTTTAAAAAACTTCTATGCCCAGGCTATACCCTGGAATGATTAAATTAGAATATCTGACAGTAGGATCAAGACATTAGTGCTTTTAAAAAAACTCCCAGGTGATTCCAGCATGCAGCCAAGGTTGAGAACCATGTTGAGCAGTATCCCTCAGATTTCTCCCATGATAACAGTCACCTAGAATACTTGTTACAAATGCACATGTCCACACTTTAAACTCTTCAGTGGATGGCTTGGGAAGCTGTACACCGAACAATGCCTCAGGTATACACCTAGATGCAACATTGCTGTGTCTCAACTGAGCAGTGATGAGAGGGCTACTTTAGAGCCACTTGAAAGTCCTTATCTGTTGGAGCAATCAATGTGGCAAGTTATCTTGCCACTTTGGGTACTTTCCATGTTTTAGAGGGCTATTCTGACCTAGGTACTTACTGAAATGCTGGGTCTGGCTGGAATTGGAAAAATTAGTTCGGAAATCATCAGGAAATGATCCCAGCCTGTGGAGGAGCTGTATAGAGAGTAGCTGTTTGCTGGTACATATCATATTGTCCATTGTGCCAGGAAATAGCCTTTGAGAGTCTAGCCACAGAATTTTTTCTTACCTTTCTTTAAAAGACTGTAAAGAACACTGGCAAAACAAACAAACAAACAAAAAAAACCGGCTCTGGAGCCAAACAGCCTTGGTAAATCCAGGCTCCGCTAAACAACTCATTGCAATCTTGGGCAATGCAATTTACCTAACCATGCCTAGGTTTACTTCTTATAAAAATAGTCACAATAATAATAGTGCCTACCCTCATGTTGTTGTCAGAAAGATTAAATAATTATAAATGCCTAGAATTTCAGTGTTTAAGAAAGATTATTAGTATTACTACTACCAATTTACACTTCTCAGTTCTTCCCTCGTTCAGGTATTCTTTTACATTTTTATCATCAAACTTCTTCCCATTTTTACCCACTCAAATTCCTATTCCTTTATTTTCACTGATTGTAACAAAGGAAAAACAAAGCAGTAAAATACCAAAATTCTTAACTATTTATCAGATAACAAATTCTACATATTTTCTAAAATATATTAAGTACTTTCCTCTCCTTTTTTGCCATGATTATCAATAAGTAATGTTGAGAAGATAATAACACATTGACTGTGTCTACTTTGATGCTTTATGCTATTCAGATTCAATTATGTCAACAGTGTCTAGCTTTCAGTATCCCATACCTACTTTAATAACTTTTTTATAGAGTTAAAATAACCCTTTTGGGCAGGAAATCAGGAAATTCTTTTTCATGTCAAAGTTTATCCGGTCATGCTGAACTTTAATCCCATTTTCTCTAGGTTTGTTTTCTGTGCCCATTTTTAAAAATGGAACTTCTGAAAACTATTATTACATGATATTGATTGCAGAAAGAACTTCAAAGCTTTAAAAATTATACTAGAACGTTACAATATGTTTCTTTCTGAATTAAATTTCATATATAAGAGGAGCCTTTAAAGAAATATTAAAATAAATAGCATTTTAGGTAATTTTAACCATAAAATGGACCCCATTATAGACCCTGAGATCAGGATTCTGTTAACATTTGTATGATTTCTGACTCTAAAGTTCATATAAATATAATACACACACAACCAGTAATTATGATGAACCATTTCAGAGACTGCTATCTATAGGGGTAAATAAGTAGCCAATCTGGCAGATATAAAACCAGCGCCAAATTACAAAACTTGCTTACTTAAGACTTTTAACATTATTTAGTACTTTGTTTTGTTCCAGAGACGTGGGTGGTTACCTAAAACTATCTGGTTTTTGTGCTGCATAAAAAGATGTCAACAGTCAAGGTGGTTCAAAATCATCATTGCAGAAGCAAACATAGCTGAGATCTGGGAAATTCACAGGTTACCCTGAAAGTACATATCACACATTTTTATTTCCAACGACTACTTCATTTTACAAAGACAAGTGTAGTTACTAATACACCAAAAATAATTAATGCTAAAATCCCTCTCTAGGCTGTGAAGAATTTGGGTCATTTCAGGGATAGTGTAATATCTATGTTAATTCTGCAAATCCCACAGGATCCAGGTCGGAGATCCATACACTGCAGGAAAGAAAACTATACTTTTAGATAATAGTCAAGATGATGGTTATGGTGACTACAATGATGGAATGCCATTTAATTATGTCAGTTCACAAAAATAGTGATTATCATTTATGACATGTTAGGTGGAAAAAGTAGATTCTAATTGTCATACGAATACAAAAACCTACCAAAGTGACTCAAAATTCTGTAGCAGTACTTTTGTTGTAAGAGCTGAGTTTCACCAAGGGCAAATATTTATATATACATGTTATTTTGTATAGTTTGTGTGCACATGCTATTGTTTGCTCTTTGAGTATCATCCTTGATGCTTTCTCTTTACTTCAGCTACTTTAGCCTATTGTTCACTAAGTCCACTTGATTTTCCCTCCTAGGTACATCTAAATCCAGCCACTTTTCCCCATTCCACAGCCAATACACCGGTCCACCCACCATCACTTTTTCTGTTTTCTTCCATCCGCATTTAAACTGTATTCCACATCATGGCTACTGTGATCATTTAGAAGTACAAATAGGTTTATGTTTCTTCTTTACTTAAAACCACTCAGTAGTTTCCTAAGTCAGATAAAATTATATTAGAATATCTTCAAAACTCTTTATGAACTGGCCCTACTTATATCCCTAATCTCTGAAAACTAACGTCTGAAACTAGCCTAATCTCTGAAAAGGGACTGGAATAGTATTGGTAGGTGGGACAGGCACCGCTATTTGCCTACTTTATGTCGATTTGCCACTTGTTCCTTACTGTAATAATCCAAATTTTGGTAGGATTGGCAATTATCCCAGTTTTCCTTGTAGTTAGATTTGGCTACCAGATTTCAGCCAATGATGTGTAAGTGAATATATATGCTAAGGGCCTTCTTTCAAGTTTCCAGTTGAATATTACTGCTTAAAGAAGCTTTCTCTAATTGTCCTATATAAAATTAGATTCTTTATTGTTAATTTCTCTCATGAAATCTTGTTTCTTCATAACATTCATCAAAATTTGTAATTATATCATATATTTATTGGTTTGTTAGTGTCTGATCACTCTGCAAGGTCTGTAATGACCATTTTTCCCTTATTTATAGGTGGATATTGTCACCTCTTATTATCACAATATTACATATATGATAGTAGACAAAAGAATGAAAATAATTCATTTTATGAGTAATTATCAAACATTATAAATTATAAATCTGTTATGTCAGTAAACATTTGCCACACATTTATTTTGCTTAAACAATCATTCTTCACACTGTTGGAGATATAACAGTAAATATGACATGGCTAGTTCCGGTAAGAAGGACACATATTAGTGCAAAAGTAAAACATGAACACAAACAACTATAATGTATGATAGGTGTCATATGTATGACACAGATGTTAGAGAAGTTTAGAGGAGAGACAGATCCCTGTGAACTGGGGTGCTGGGAAGAGATTATGGGAGAATTAATATCTAAGTTGACAATAAAACTCTCCTGAGGGTGGGTGGGTCGGAGCAAACTCAGCTCAGCTGGAGAAACTCAGAAGGCATCCCCCAAAAATTCAGGTTGTTTGTGAAGAACAGGGAGTAGGTGCAAACAAATATATCATGTCTTTTGTCCACTTCTTTAACCCCTTACCTTGAGGCACTCCGTTTGGATGATGACTCAGTTTGGAATAAGGGTAAGTGTGCTTTAATAAGGTAGGTTTAACAAAAGGTAGATTTTATCTCCACTGTGGAGATAAAAGAGAAAGAGAGAAAAAGAAAAGGGTATGGTGTCTTACATAAATTCTATCAAAATTTTCAGGGAGGGTGGGGTAGGGAAGTTAATACTACTAAAAATTATTTATGTCCAAATTGGGAATCAATAAAAAGTATAATAATTGGTTATAAGGGTAAGAACTTAGATGATTGGCTGTTTAACAGAAACGTGAAACAGGAGAGAAATGAAAGTGCAGCCTACAAGATGTGGGAAGGGTCCTTGGAATACTACACGGCCATTAAAAAAAATGAAATCGCATCCTTTGCAGCAACATAGAAGCAGTTGGAGGCCATTATCCCAAGAGAATTAATGCAGGACCAGAAAACCAAGTATCAGATGTTCTCACTCATAAGTGGGTGCTAACACAGACATAAAGATGGGAGCAATGGACATTGAGTTTTCCAAAAGGAAGGAAGGAGGGAGAAGGGTAAGGGCTGAAAAACTTCCTATTGGTTATTATGTTCACTATTTGGGTGATGGAATCAATGGAAGCCCAAATCTCAGCATCATGCAATATATCCTTGTAAAACACCTGCACATGTACCCCCTAAATCAAAAATTCAAAAAAACAGTAACAAAAATAATGTGGAGGGGTAAAAGTAATTTATCTCTGAATTCAGTCTGTGATCTCCCTGTACTTTTATTCTCTAAATGTCTTTGGCTCCATTTAGCTGAAGAACCATCAGTAGAGGGAAGCTACAGAGTTAGAGCTAAGAGTCAAGTTTTAGTTACTTGTGAGAATCTGATTAAACACATATGCACATATGTGTGCATATATGACAAGTTCTCAAATTATTTAAAAATTGCAGTGAATAGCCTATTTCATTTGTATATATCAATTTTAAAAATTTCAAGGGCTACTCCTCCAGTTGTGCCATGCAATTAACACAAAAAGGGGCATATATACAAATATATATATATATATGTGTGTGTATACACGTCAAAAAGCATAAGGACATGTTATATATAATTATATAGAGCTATATTATTGTTACATGTGTATATATTTGTATATATTTATACACACACACACACACACACACACACACACACACACACACATATATATATATATATATATGAATGAAACTACCTGCCCCTACTTATCTTTCATGGATGTTGGAAGACAAATGAGATAATATCTGAAAACCCTTGGAAGAAATGTGATGTGTAAATCTAGCATATATATATGTGTATATATATATGCTCAGATATATTCCTTAATGTGTTAGGCCTCAAAGACTTTTCTTACCACCTGTGTTACTTGAGCCCCGCATACTTCTGAGGAGTAAATGTTATTTTGCTGCACATTTTTTAGATATGGAAGTATATGTAAAGAGATAATGTCACTTGTCTAAAGAAATAGATGCCCAAAGCCAAGCAGAACCAAAACTTCAAAACTCATTGAGTCCAGTGATCTTTCTTTTACATTTAAAAGAGCACAGAGTCATCTCCTCTTATAGCAGGTGAAAGAATGATTAATGTGGTGTCTCATATTTAATGTTGCCCTGGATTTACACATCACATTTCTTCCAAGGGTTTTCAGATATTATCTCATTTGTCTTCCAACATCCATGAAAGATAAGTAGGGGCAGGTAGTTTCATCTGCATTCCCCAAGATGGATGATCAGAGTGGAGAAAGGGTGAAGTCACAGTGCGCTGCTGAGCTCACGCAGCAATCAAGACTGGAATTCATGCCAGCTCGTCCCATCCTTGGACTCGTTTCATCGATTTGGGAAACATGAGTTTGTGAGTGGAAGCAGCAGAGGATGGCAGAGTGAGGGTGGGAAGATTCTAGAAAAGCAATATAGCTTTCTTATTTCATTATTTTCCTTTCTAACATCTCTCTCTGGTGTTTCTGCCCTTGGGAATATGAAAGAACAACAACAAAATCTCCAATAGGACTTCTCCTTTTGCTCCAAAATGGCGATTAATGTGTAATGCTAAGAAGAGAAAGAATAAAATTACCCCATATTCTAATGAGAACTGCAAACAGGGTCCCTCATCTTCAGAGTTTTCTAAGGCAGCTGAAGTAGAATTAATGTCATTCTAGCCTCCTAACTTTCCTTACATGTTTATTTTTAAAAAATGAGAAAGAAGACTTTGAAGAGGTCATCAAAAGCCATAGACACTTGCAATAGACTCTTGGCCTCACGGAAAGTAAAACCTACCCTTTGTCCAACATGCTAATTAAGAGGGATCTAAGAGAATCCCTAATAGATATTGGGGTTCCAGCATTTCAGTGATTTCCATTTGTGCAGGGTATTATTTTATCTTCCCTGTATCTATCTAAGCCGAGGGAAAGCAAATTTTAAAAAGACAAAAGACAAAGGAAGGTGATTTCAGTATTGCAACTTACACTTCCAGTACTTAGTTCTCAAAGTGAAGTGGGTGTCTTGGAAGAAAGCTGGATGAATCCCACAGAAAAGGACTACTCACCAAGTGAGGAGCCTCAAGTAGCAAGAGGCTATGGAGTGTGCCAACAGCATCAGATTCAGGAGACTGTGCAGAAGGAAAGTCCCCCAACAGAGCCCTCCAACAAACTCATGTGTGCTTCCCGAGAGAGAACCAGCTATGCAACTAGTGAGCCCGGGAGGCAGCACAATCAACAAAGAAAATTAGAACAGCACCAGTCATGCAAGGGACAACTAACTGTACCTTTTCCCTTTTATTTCTCCCCACCTCACCACACAAGAAAATGGAAAGAATATATTTAAAGGTCAGCCAAGCAGTTCTACCCTAGGCTCCCAAGTGAGGTAAGCATAGGAGGAGTAGACAAGAAAGTCATACACCTTCCGCATGGATCAAGGGACCCCAAGTCTGATCCACGGCATTGGAAAGGAAAGTTTTATAAAAGATGTCAAATCAGAGTTTTCAACTGGGCAGAATTTGAGTAATGAAAAATGCCTTGAAAGTAATGGAATATGCCTAGGATCTTGTTAAGAGATCTCCTAGTTAGCTGGGAGGAGGAATTTGACTTAAACAATAGGAGAGCAAGGGCTTGTAAAAAATAAAAACATTTCATGTTTGATTCCCCACTGAGCTAAGCCTTTGCAATAATCTAGATACACGCAGATGCAAAAATCAACTGAGATCATGAAGAAAGAATGGTGAGCTTTAGCAGTGAAAGAAGAATATTATTTGTGCTTCTCCACAGAAATGACTTAGTGAAATAAAAACAACTCATAAGTAATAGGTGGAATACAAAGAAGTGAACATTTGCAGCCCTCTCAGCAGTATTTGAGCTTTCAGATTCCTTCTTTTACACTCAGATGTGGGCAATGCACATTGAGGAATCTAGAGAGGTTTACATTTGACACTAGAAGGAACATTTATTTCAGACATGTGGCTACATCAATTAAATGTGATGTGTATTCACAACATTAGTCACTCCACACAGCAGCTCATTAGAATGCGTGTGCCTTGCAAAAGCAGCCAAGATTCAGTGAGGCATACAACCACAAAGCATCACTATAGATCACAAAATGTTTTAACAAATATTTTTAGAGGCGTCTAAATAGTAACAAATATTAAATTTTTACAATGGTTTTTTTCCTCCAAATTATTGATGCCAGTCAAAATAACCATTTTTTTCCTCACTTACTGAGGGTAACTTTGATTTGACCTTCCATCCTGATTATACAAATTGACCTTATAATTACCTTAATTTAATAATAATTTTAAAAAGTGTTTCTCATATTAAAAAATGGTAACTATAAATTTTGCATAAAATATTAAAGAATAAATGGCTCTAATAAAATATTACAATATTACTAGAGGCAGCTATTTCTAAATTAAAAGGCCCATTAATTGAGTTTCAGCATAAGAATAAGGTAAACCACATAAATTAAAAAGAAGAAATAAAGTGAAACATGATGATATAAATGACTGTTTTAGCTTACGTAGGCAAACTGTCACCAATAATCTATGTGCAGCTTAACATTATCACTCATGGTGCCCAATGGACTAAAAATAGGAGGATTCAGTGTGAATTGGAGTTCAACTGAACAAAGATTTTCTTACAGCATCTTACAGGGATACAATGTGTTGAGGATTGCTCTAGACTCAGAAATGCAAAAATAAATAAGACATGGTCAATAAGGAGGAAACAGTGAAAGTTTGTCAGTATCTCTGTCAGCAAAATGGTATGTAACAAACCAATATATTCACTGGCTGAAAGCAAGTCCTATTTGCTGTATCAGTCAGAACCTGATGAGAAACAGATGGTGAACTCAAAATGGTTTAGCTGAAGGGGATTAAAGGAAAGGATCATTTATAGAGCCATAGGAAGGTCAAAGGACGCAAGAAGGGCTAGTGAAACACCAAACAATGTACCCAAAGAATGTGATCAGTTCTGCTCACCCCTACTGGGAATGGTTAAGGGGAAGAACCATATGTACTAAAAACTTGCTGAGAGCTGAAGCCAGAAGTAGGGCTGCAGGGCCAGACAGGAACTGTGGCAGGAGAGGAAAGCAGCCAATTCCAGAACCTCAGCAGGGGGTGGGGGCTATAAATAGTGTGTGTGTATATATGTAATCTCTCTCTCTCTCTCTCTCTCTCTCTCTGTGTGTGTGTGTGTGTGTGTGTGTGTGTGTGTGTGTATTTGCCAGTCATTAGAGAAAATCTAATTTGACTTCATTATGTTCTTTTTACCTCTCTTGGTTAAAGTAGGTTAAAGATGATCGAGTAAACTTTTTTAGGACACAATTCCCTAGACTTCCCCCTAATTCCCTACCTCAGCTTTCATATACAGTTTCCAACAAATATTGTCAGATGATGTACAGTAGTAATAAAAACAATTACATGTGGAACTCTAAGTATGGCATGGACTCTACTAAGGGCTGATACTTATTTATTACTATGTTTTACTATCAGTTTGTCTAGAGGGTGCTATTCTTGTCTCCATTTCACGAAGAGGAAACTGAAGCAGGGTTAGTAGCTCTCAGTGCCAAGACTCAAATCTAGATTTGACAGTCACGAAGGTTTGTGTTCTTAACACTATGCTCTATTGTCCGCAATTCATACATCCATAACACATCTTATTCGTCACACAAGGGATGCCAGACCCAAAGTTTGAGAATTTTTGCCAGGTTCATAGTTCTGACATTAGAATAAGGTTAGAGATCTACCTCTGCTATGCAATTGTAGGCAGTTTATTTATTTGGCTAGATTCTAATATGCTCCCAGAGTTGGAAGGATTCTGGTGTTCCTTATGAATTTAATCTTGGGGCAAAGACAATAAACCATGGGTACAGAAAAGAGGAAGTTGGAAATATTACATGCCAAACTTTTGAATGAACAAATGTGCCTATCACCCAGTGTATTTCCTGTCACTCCGTATTAAGAAACACAAACATACAAAAAGCTCACTGTTGTCTGAAGTAACTTTCTACTAAGCCATGCTGCCTTTGCAAACATGTAAGCTCTCCAAGATCAAACAATAGGAATAATTTACAAATATAAAATAGCTCATTAAAATAAAGGCCACTGCCCTTGCTACTGACATTAAAATAGCTGATTATTTTCTTATATGTCTTCAAACTAACCTAGTAAAATAAAGTTATTATAAATTAGTGGTTTGCCATCAAGTGATGATTCTTCTCTGTATCTATAGTTCCAAACATTGAGTTGAATTTTGTATTAAAAAAATAGTACCACAATGAAACATTCAGTGTCTCTGAAACCAAATAATAATTTCATTTTCTTCCAATATTCAACTTTTTGGGCAATGGCATCATTATTCCCTCAATCATTAAACATTAACAATAATATCTTTTTTTCATGATCTATATAATTAATAGCTGATATCTAAATAGCATGTAACCACTCACGAAAAGAAAACAAAAGTTGTGCACATCTACTTATTCTTCCATAAACCACATAATTTGAGGCACACTGAAGCTACAGAGCAGTGACAGATACTACCTGTGATTCAAAGGCATATCAGTTAGTTAAGGAGGCAGGCAAGGAATAGAATGTTCAAACTACCCAGTACTCATTGCTGAAATGTATGTTTGTATAAACTGTTATGGGATGAGAGGAAATGATGACCTAAATTAATAGGAAAAAAAAATCAAGGAATGTTTTCCAAAGAGTTTCACAGGAAATAATGGACAGGTGAGTGTAAGAAGACCATCAGTGAAAGAGAAAAGAGTGACTGCAGGAAACAGAGACATGATAGGATGCCCAGTCATCTAGGAAGAACAAGCCCTTGGGGGAAGCACAGGATTCCAAGTGAGGGTGGGAGAGTAAAAGGAGACATTTGCCGAGTTAAGCCTTGGTCACTTCAAGAAGAAACTAGTGTTTTGGGGTAAGGAGCTTGGGCATTTCTACTTTTTCAACATTTTTCTTCCTTTTCTCATTTCTTGAACCTTTTCTCCCGGCTCCTCTTCTTCCTCCTTCTCCTCCTCCTTCTCTTACAGTAAGTAGGGAACATTCGAATTTGTCGGCTCTCCTAAAGTATCCAGGGATTACACTTGTGTGGGCACACCTAGATCCGCTGCACTCTTGGGGTTTTGATTGTTCTCTTTGTTGGCAACATTTTCAGATTCTTTCCAAGAGAAAACAATTAGATAACTTCTGAGCGCTTCAGCTCATTTCTAAGAAAGGCTTCATCCCCGCATATTTCCAGGATTTAAAAAAAAAAAAAAAAAAAATCCTAGGCCAGGTGTGGTAACTCATGCCTGTAATCCCAGCACTTTGGAATGTTGAGGAGGGAGGAATGCTTGATCCAAGGAGTTCAAGACCAGCCTGGGTAACGTGATGATGGAAACTCATCTCTACAAAAATTAGCCAGGCATGGTGGCATGCCTGTAGTCCCCAGCTACTTGGGAGGAGAAGGTAGGAGGATCACTTGAGCCCAGGAAGTCAAGATCACAGTGAGCTGTAATCATACCATTGCACTTCAGCCTGGGTGATAGAATGAGACCCTGTCTCAAAAAGAAAAAAAAAAAAAAGACTGGACTCGGTGGCTCATGCCTATAATCCCAGCACTTTGGAAGGCCAAGGAGGGCAGGTCAGGAGTCTGAGACCAGCCGGGCCAACATGGTGAAACCCCGTTTCTACTAAAAATATATTTTAAAAATTAGTCAGACATGGTGGTGGGCGCCTGTAATCCCAGCTACTCGGGAGACTGAGGCAGGAGAATTGCTTGAACCTGGGAGATGGAAGTTCCAGTGAGTCAACATGGTACCACTGCACTCCAGGCCTAGAGGACAAAGTGAGACTCCATCTCAAAAAAAAAAAAAAAAAATCCTAGTAGAGGGAGTGCCTCATTGGCCTAGCTTAGGTCACACACCTAGAGAATTTGTGATAGAACATACTGATGTATCAGTCGTAGACCAATTGTAGTAAACATAAAGCTTGCTTAAACAGTATTGGAATGTAATGTATTCTCTCATTTATAGCTCCTTTAAGAGAAAACTTGATAGCCAGGGAAGTTAAATGCTCAAGGTCACAGACAGCCAACAAATACTCAAACCCATGTCTATCACCAATGTCAATCATCAACATATAAATAAATGTCTTCATAATAGTGAATTACCAGCCAGAGATGTGTCCAGCAGTATGTTTTCAAAACTGACCCACTCTCATGAAACACACTAACCACTACACAATAAATCTCTGTGGAGATTGTCTGTAGTCCTAAAACTACTTTAGATTTTCCTTTAAAATAAATCATTTTGATAAAAGTAGTTAATATTTTAAATAGATTCCTCAAAATTTATGTCTACATAATATAATGTTGTTAATTGAAGAAATAGAAAGATTAATAAAAAAAGGCATCCAAATTGGAAAAGAGGAAGTCAAATTGTCCCTCTTTGTAAATGACATAATCTTATATATAGAAATACCTAAAGACTCTACCAAAAAAAATCTTAGAACTAAAAAATGAATTCAGCAAAGTTGCAGGATACAAAATACACAAAAATCAGTAACATTTCTATACAAAATAACTGAAAAAGAAATCAAGAAGGCAATCCCATTTACAATAGCTACAACAAAAAAAACACCTAGGAATAAATTTAACCAAGGTAGTGAAAGGCCTCCATGATGAAAATTGCAAAACATCAAAGAAAAAGAAGGAAGAGGACACAAACAAATGGAAAAACATCCTGTGCTCATGGATCAGAAGAATATTGCTAAAATAATCATACTACCCAAAGCAATCTACAGATTCAATGTAATACCTATCAAAATACCAAGACATTATTCATAGAAGTAGGAAAAAAAAAAAAAAACAAACTAAAATTCATATGAAACCACAAAAGACCCCAAATAGCCAATGCAACACTGACCAAAGAGAACAAAGCTGAAGGCACCACATTACCTGACTTAAAAATATACTACAAAGTTATAGTAAGCAAAACAGCATGGTATTGGTGCAAAAGACACATAGACCAATGGAACAGAAGAGAGAGCCCAGAAATAAATTCACAGCCAATTAATTTTCAACAAAAGTACCAAGAATATATATTGGAGAAAGGACACCCTTTTCAATAAATACAGCTGGGAGAACTGGATATCCAAATGCAGAAGAATGAAACTAGGCCCTCATTTCTCACCATATACATAAATCAACTCAAAATGGATTACAGACTTAATCATATGACTTGCAACTATGAAACTATTAGAAGAAAACACAGGGGAAACACTTCTGGACATTGGTCTAGGAAAAGATTTTATGGCTAACACTTCAAAAGTACAGGCAATAGAAAGAAAATTAGACAAAGGGAACTGTATTAACCTAGAATGTTTTTGCATAGCAAAGGAAATAACAAACAGATTGAAGAGGCAACCTATAGAATGGAAGAAAATATTTGCAAACTATTCATCTGACAAAGGACTAATATCCAGAATATATAAGGAGCTCAAACAACTCAATAGCAAAACAAAGAAAAACCAGAAAACAATTTTATTAAAAAGTGGGCAAAGGATCTGAGTAGATATTTCTCAAAAGAAGACAAATTGCAACAGGTATGTGAAAAAATGCTCAACATCACTAATTATCAGGGAAATGCAAATCAAAACTACAATGAGATGATATCTCACCCCAGTGAGAATGAGTATGATCAAAAAGACAAAAAATAACAAATGTTGGCAAGGATGTGAGGAAAGGTAGCTCTTATACACTATGGTGGGAATGTAAATTAGTACAGCCATTATGGTAAACAGTATGGAAGTCTCTCAAACAAAACTATTGTTAGTATTCTTAGTATTTATCAAAAGGAAAGAAAATCAGTATATCAAAGGAATACCTGCATCCACATGTTTATCACAGCACTATTCACAGCCAAAATAATGAAACCATTGTAAGTGTTCATTAGTGGATTAATGGATAAAGAAAATGTGGTGTATATACACAATGAAATACTATTCATCTATGAAAAATAATAAAATCCTTTCATTTGCAGAAACATGGATAGAACTAGAGGTCATTATGTTAAGTGAAATAAGCTAGGCAAGAAAGACAAATATCATGTGTTCTCACTCCTCTGTGGGTGATAAAATATAGGTCTCATGGAGGTAGACAGTAGAATAATGGTTACCAGAGTCTGGGAAGGGGAGGTGGTTTATAGATACACACATGCAGTTAAATAGAAGGAATCAGTTAGTTATAGTCTTCAACAGCACAATAGTTAACAATCATTTACTGTTTATTTCAAAGTAGCTAGAAGAGATTTGAAATGCTCCGCACACAAAGAAATGATAAATGTTTGAGGTGATGAATATTATAAATACGTTGATTTGATCATTACACATTCTATGCCTGTACCAAAATATCACATGTACCCCATAAATAAGCACAATTATTATATGCATAGAGGAGGTAAAAATAAAGGCAGAAAATATCATATGCATTGGATTCTGCAATGGAAAAGATAGAGAGGGTTGGGAAGCATTTCAATGATGGGCATGTCTCCCTTCCTAAGGTCTTATTTCATTTCCAGTACGACTTCTGACAGCTGGTAGAAATGTGTGCCTCTGACAGAGCAGCTTCACACATTCTCAAGTGCAAAAAGTAAGGTTGACGGCATCCTTTCCATTTCCATCATCAGCTGAAGTGTCTCCTCTCCAGGAAGAAGTAATTAGCTCAGTCTTCTAGTACTGGAAGTCAAACTCAAGCATCTTGACTACACTGACTCCTGCTGCCTTGAAAGCCTCACAAATAGGAATTCACATGTTTAAGTACATTTTACCTCAATCTAGGCCTTGAACCAGTGACCTACCTTCTGTAACTGCTGACACAATACATACATACACACATACAAGGGCGTGTAGTGCACTTCTCTTCTGGACTTGAAATACAGACGGTTTTAAACTGAATCATTTATATTCTATGCCAGAATAGAAATCAGTCTCAAATAGCTGCAGGCTCTAACAATGACTATTTTGAAAATCCGAATCCATGTTATGCAGCATAGTGGAAACAGCGCTCTGATTGAAGAGCCAAGTCCTGTATGTGTCATAAATTCTATTTTTGCATCTTTATTGAATAGATTGGTGCCCTTTCATAAAGCAGAAAGTGTTTGAGATGAATAGAGTAACAACATTTGACCTTTTAAGGTTCTGACAACCTAACATTATAAATCTCAAATATTTAGAGAAAAGTGTGTTTTCGTGAAATTGTTGGAATTGCTCCCTTTGAGACTTAAAATATATAATTAAAAACACTCCTTGCAAAATATAATAGGTATCTGAACAATAAATAATATTTACTATGTTATTTCTAGCCATCTTATAGTGTATTGATTAAGAAGAGCACAGACTCTGGAGCTAAATGGCCTGGTTCAAATCCAGGAACTTCTACTTCCTAGTTTTGTGACTTTGGGAAAGCTACTTCACCTCTCTGTGCCTCAATTTCCTCATCCAGAAAATGAAATGACACTAATAATATCTATGTCTTAGTACTCTTGTGAAGATTAAATGAGCAAATATGGAAGGCCTAGAAAAATGTGTCTGATACAGAGCAGTGTTATTAAGAGTTTGCTCCTGTGATGATACGGATGAAGACAAGTATATATTTAAAATATAAATATAGAACATTTTTAACATAAATAGTCATTTAGGAAATATTATCTTTGGCTATATTCCCAGTTGAGAGCTTTCCTGTCGTTATTGTTAAAGCAAACAAACAAAAATCAACTTTTCCAAAGTTAATTATAGTACCGGAATATAAATAAAAATCATGTAATAGTAAGAACAGCAGCAATATAAACTATTATGCATTGAGCAGTCATTGTATGACAGGCAATCTACTAGAAGCTTAAGGAGTCTAAGTGATTAGACCATATAAAACGGTGGCAAAAAGAAGGAAAAGGAGTGTGAATGAACATGCAGAAATGTTGTTTTAGTTTAGGGTGTGTTTGAACACATTTGTAGATAAAATGAGACAACAATTATCTCATTTTGTCCTTAGAACCACCCTATGTAATACACACTCTTATTATCCCCCATTTTATTGATAGGTAAAGTAAGGCTCCCAGTGGTTAAGTAACTGGCCCATGATTACAGAATTAATAAGTGTTGAGGCCTGGATGTAAATCCTGATTCAGGTGAGCCACAGTTCACATTCTTAACCACAAAATCAGAGGCCATTGTTCTAAGTAAAGATGCATTTTGTATGCTGTAATTTTTTTCTCATAACTTTTTTTTCAGTCATCTAGATTTCTCAGCAAAGCTCACCCAGATAGGTAAACGTTTTGGAAGATGTAGAATAGAGAAGAATTTTTAGAAGGGGAGAAGTGGGAGAGAGCTTTCCATATTGCAAATTTTTGCGATGGTATGGGAAACAGCATATATGCCATTATTGAACGTAATTTCAGATATATTCTTTCATTATTCTACAAGAGTTTTTAAATTACATTTACTTTGGATCTTTCAGTTTTGTCAAGATCATCAAAATCTTTTTTATTGATATTGTTATTAATGTTAAGAAATGACTAGACAATCCTAATTTCTTTATGTTTCTTAAGGAAGTCACATTACTGGTGATCTTCATATAACACAATTTACTCCCAACCAGAATCTCCAAATATGTCATGAAAAATGATTATCAATTCTATTTTTTATTCAGTGAGGTAGGTCTAAGAGAGGCATTTTATTATTTCTCATTTGGTAAATTGATCCAAGGAAGGAACTGTAATGTATATAATATATAATACTGTAGAAGAAATTTTATAATCTAAACTTAAAAAGCAAAAGCTGTGACTTCTAGCAAAGGTAGGAACGATTACCAAGAAATCTCCCGCTCTCTGTTCTGAAACCCTCACTTATACACCCTAAACAAATACAACCTTTCTGTGTGTTCATTCACACTCCTTTTCTCTCCCTTCTTTTTGCTACCCATCTTATATGGTCTAATGACTCACTCCTTAATCTTTCAGATTTTAATCTCTTTTCAGCACCTATTTTCTGAAAGGCGAGTAACCTCCCAATCAATAAATCCATTTTTTTCATCTTCCTTGACAGCTCTGTGGAGCTAGTCAACACTGACCAACCTTCCTCTTTGTCTTAAAATTCTTCCATAATTTGTTTTTCAGGACACTGCACTACTTGCTTCCCTCTCCCTGCCCTTTTTTTCGCACTACTCTTAATCTTTTAACTGAAAGCTGATCTTTTCATTCTCCATGTCAGTGTCAGTATTTCTCAAGGTTCTAACTTTGATCATTTCCTCCTTCAATTTTTATTTCTTGAGTAATTTTCAAAGATCACTTCTGTAAGGATGCCATCCAAATCTTTATTCCAAACCCTGTGGTTATGTGCTTAATAAAAAAAGTCATTTCCAACCAGCTTCTTTTTTGCACATCCCACTCTAAGAAGTTTGGAAGTACAGATACTTGCTTTATCAGCTTTCCTTGCTATTATTGGTAGCCATGGGACACAATTTTGGCCAACAAAATTAGAGAAAAAAAGTCCAGGAGAGGTGTATTTTGTTGAATAAAAGGTACAAAATCAGAGGTACTACTGCTTTCCCCTTTGCTTCCTGGCTTATAAAGTAAATGTAAGGCCTTAGAACTTTTGCATTTTTCTCACAACCATGCAATGAGAGACAAGCATGTGAACTAAAGGTCAAGATGATAAGGGTAGTAAAGTGGAAATAGAAAAATCCTAGGCCTTTGATAATATCATTAGGAATCTGACCCAGTAACAGCAAGTGCCTACTCCTGGACTTTTTGCTGCACAAGGGAAAAAATAAAGCCTAATCATTTAAGCTTACTACTAGACAGATGTCTCTAGACAATAAAAATCTTGTCACTATATCTTCATTCCATTCATCTATTTCCAAATTATTGTTTTGCTATTTCCACATGGATATCCATCTACATGTCAAATTTATTATAATGAAAAAAAATTGATATAAAGAGGCCTGTGTATATGTCATTTCTTCATACTTTCTTAATACATGGTAGCATTTTATATGGAATAAGTATAGAAATATTTAAGTAAGTTAATAAATTATAACACAACTGAACCCTAGAGTAGCAAATATAATTTCTAGGAACTTTCAATTAGTGGAAATAGCATGAAGATATATATTTCTTCTTCCTACTTGACTATTTTCATCTTGATATTATCAGCATTCTGGGATAAGATCTAATGATAACTTGACAACATGGCTCTGTTCCTCTCAGATGTCAGTTCTTCTACACTGAAGTCACATATACAACCCAGCTAACCTAAAATAGGCACTAAATAATACTGACTTCTTGTAATGATGATAGCTATTACACAGCAATGCAAGGTAGCGCTATCAAAACAATTGAAAGGTCATCAGAGCATTTTGGCATGTGTTTTCAGATCCACTGATTCTCTGAACTTGATGCATTATCTAACACGGTTACTTTAGATACCTGTGGACACTTCAAAAAGTGAGTCCCTTTCCCTCCTTAAGAAATTCAACTTTAAAAAAGAAGCTCTTAGCTACATCTACAAGTATAGTTATCATCAACAATTAGTTAAGTGGAAATCATCACCAAACTCATATTATTAATGGAGTTATGTACCTTAATAATGTTCCTGAAAAACTTCCTATAGTTCAATGAATTCATGGCAGAAAACTTTGAGTCTGGCCCACATTTCAATTTGATTTTGAGCAAATTCCTCAAATTCAGTTTCCAGTTCCCTAATCCACATGGTAATACAACAGGGTCCCGATTGAGGATCAAATGTGGTGTTCTCCGTACAAATTATTTGTAATTAATGAAGTTTTAAATCATTACTTGTTCTCTATTTTCTGTAATGTCACAAGTAGAATTAACACTGCTGTAAGTGCTATGTATAGTTATGTTACATTACCATTTCCTTTAACTTTTCGTGCATTAACACCACTTATACTCCTATTTGATGTTTAAGTAATGGCACTTAAGTCTTAATTCAGTTTCATCTTTAATGTTTCCAAGAGTCTAACTAGTTAAATTATTTTTCCCCACAGGAAAAAAAAATTTTAAACAAATTTTAGGTGGCTCCAAAAAAATCTAACCTGGTTAAACATTGGTACATTTCATGATTTTTTCCTGAAATTTATAAATTTCAGGCTAGTGAAGAAACATTTTGCTGATCTTTTTTTCCTGACAAATGTCTTAGAAGAAAGCCAAGCAGGATTGTGAGGAAAGTAAAAAAAAAAAAAAAAAAAAAAAAAAATTCTTATCTGCTGCTTTTACCTTCTGCCATGTCCAAGGTCAAAAACTACTACAAAAGCCTTTCATTTGGAGCAGTTTGAATGATGTCTCAAATATCAAACTGGAAGACGACCCAGAGTCAGAAGAGTGAAAAAGAGGGACAAGGTGACATGCTGCTTAAATAAGTATGATTTCGAAAGTGAATCTGGAAGAAGAGGGGTTTTTCTGTCTTATTCTTTCTTACGTGTGGCTCCAGAAGACACACCATAGGCACATTGCCATCCGTAATGTAGGCAGATATGAGAATCAGGTATCAAAATGATATTATTATGATGGAAAATATGAGCATTCATATGCAGTAATCATGTTTTTCAGTTGCTCTCGTCTTTTCAAAAGAAATACTCAAGAAATGAATGTTGGACTATCAGAATGCAGAGTGTTAGAGTAATTAAATACTAAAATAAATACAGAGAAAATAAGTACTTATTCATTATTCTTCATAGATTTCACACTCAAACAACCCTGGTGTACCAGCATAGGCTCTGTACCCAGCCACAAGTCCCCTGACAGAAACATATGTAACACATCCAGCCTAATCAATACAGTGAGAACATAAGGAGCCTTTTGGAGTCGGATACCATCAAACTGCTAAATCTTATCTTGGAAATACACAGTGTCACTAGGAAAGAATCCCTGAGTTGAAGAAAAATATCTGTACTAAATAATGCTGATAATGGCACTACTATTGTATTTCCTGTTTCCAAAGTACTTTTACATGTGTGTCTTATTTTCCTTCCAGTAGTCGGCAGAGCAGGTACTGAAGTCTCCATTTTAGAGCTGGAGAAACTGGGACTCAAAAAAGATAACTTGTCCAAAGTGACATAGTAAGCAGCCGATCTGAGACTAGAACTTCTGGCTCTAAATTGTATGTTCTCTCAGTGTGCCATCATGATTGAGAAGGAATCTGTGAGTGAACACAGTTGTAGCGTTGACCCCTAGGTACAGCTATTTCCAACACTAGGTGAGCCTGATTTTTCCACAACGGTGTTTAAAAACCTTGCTCGGGCACCCATTGGTGGGGTTTTCAAGTGCCTCTTACAGTCTATTGTAATAGCTCATTTTCAGTTTGGTATTATCTTTTCTCAGACACTGGTGTAGGTTGCAAGTTCAAAGTCAAACTGATGCCAAGGGCAAGCAACTATTTATTCCACATGTATGCAAGGGAAGGCAGAATGGGAAGGTGATAAAACAGAATCTGAAAGACATGTTCCTGTCTTTAAGCCTACATTAATTGAAAAGATTCTCTCTATAGAGAGGAGAATATTTCTCTGAATATTATCATTGCCCTAGGACTATTTTGGCTTTTCTCAGCTACAAATGAACTTGAGCCTAGGATTTAAAGTTTCAAGCCTTACCTAATGTACATATACATACAACTTTGTGAATATCACTCAATGTACATGCTTATAATTAAAAGGGTATATATGTGTAAATACACAACCACATGCCTAGAGTTTCCAACATGAGGCCCCACTACCCTTGTTGCTGTGAAGCCACAACAAGCAGCTATGCACATTTCACTATTCCTCAACTTAAATTCAAAAATGAGAAGCAAATGTAGTAGTGCTAACATATGTTTCAAACTCCCTGAGCGGGGTGGGGGGTTGGGGGGTTGTGGTGAGTGAGCTCTTATTTATACTTAAATCCCAGCCAATTAATATTTTCTTAGGAAGCTGCTTCCTCACATTCCAAAATGCCAATATGACTTATCAGTGCCCTTTTCAAAAAAACCCAAAATGGTAATTTAAAAAAAATCAGTATATTATATAAAATTTAAATATCTCTATAGGCCCCATATCTTCTTATACAAACCTATCTAGGGCTTTCCAAAAGCTGCTGTCTCTATCATCATTACCAAAGTTTGTGAGAAAGACCAACATCCTTGTGAATTCACACAATGAATTCCTTAGGACATGGTATAGTGAGCAGCTGCAACCTCAGCATTTAGCTTCATTCTCAATGAGCACATCTTCAAAGACAGCTTGACTTAATGCCATGAAACTGAAGGAATCAGGCTGATGGCAGTATAAGAAGAAATTCTTTCTGATGTGGAAACAGATGTCCCCTAACATTTTTCAGCATGTGACATCACCTTCTGCCTTGGTACACATAACTTTTTTCAGTAAGTTTATAAATAATTTTCACATGAATTTAAATACCAACCCCAACCTAGTCGCAATTATCATTCCATTCACATGACTCCAAAGAAAGCCTGCGTTTCTTTAAAACTGCCTTTTGTTCCTGCTGTGCAGCCTATAAAACCTTACAGTAATTAAAAGCTATTCCTAGCCAAAGCAGACTAACATTTTATATTACTTATAAATAATGAGTTTCTGCTCTTTTCTAGTCAGAAGAAATATTTTGGCAATATATCACATATCAGCTTGGCAAAGCCAAGCAGTAATGGGAAGCTATGCAAGACACGTGTCCTCAGTGTCCACGTCGGGCACTGTGTAAGAGATCACAACCATCAAACTGAGGGTTCATATGCATCCACCTGCACTCACAGCTGTGCCAGGAACTCTACTGTGTAGGCAAGACCGGGCAGAGCTGGCCAGCCAGGCGCTGGAGGCCTAAAGCCACTAGACAAATGGTGACAACTGAGAGTACTTGAAAGTTGTAAGAATGAAGTAAATATCTCAGAGTCCAGGGAAATTCCTTGGGGCAGAAATAAACTCTAAGTTCAGGGTCCCAGTTTCACTCACAAATCCCAGTGATGGGCCGGGCGCGGTGGCTCAAGCCTGTAATCCCAGCACTTTTGGGAGGCCGAGACGGGCGGATCACGAGGTCAGGAGATCGAGACCATCCTGGCTAACACGGTGAAACCCCGTCTCTACTAAAAAAATACAAAAAACTAGCCGGGCGAGGTGGCGGGCGCCTGTAGTCCCAGCTACTCGGGAGGCTGAGGCAGGAGAATGGCGTAAACCCGGGAGGCGGAGCTTGTAGTGAGCTGAGATCCAGCCACTGCACTCCAGCCTGGGCTGAACAGAGCAAGACTCCGTCTCAAAACAAAAAGCAAAAAACAAAAAACAAATCCCAGTGATCAGTTATCAGATCATTTGACTGGCGTTTAGCAGGTAGAAAGGTAAGTGCTCCTAGATCCACTGTGAAGCATGAATTACTTATCCTGTTTACTGACTAAAACATGGCAAAGGATCATGCTCCTCCCATGCTGTTGCAGATCTTAGCGTTCCCTTTAAAGTTTCCCCTAGTTATTTCAAGGAGTTCCCAAGGGCTTCATCAAGTATTGCAAATGGCTGTCACTTTCTTCCTCTTCTGCTCTGACCCACCTTGGTGATATTTTCAGCTGCTGCTTCATTCTCTACAGATGTTGAGCAGGCCCCTCACTTATCCCTAGGCACTGATGGCCCTGTCTCACACCATCAGTATTTCTCCAGGCTGCCACTTGCTCAAAACGGTGCCTCCCATAGGAAACTGTGGCAGTCCTGATGTACTGAATCTTCAGGATGCAAAAGAAACACTTCTCTCAGGACAATGTATTTTGTGTGGAAGTAATAGGAATGGCACTCTTCTTTATAAGTGATATTTATTTTATTTTATTAGAAATAATAAAATCTTTCAGAAAGGCTATTAACGTGTTTTATTATGCTATTATTTAATTTCATATTTTATTTTTCTCTCACCTCCTCATCGACTTCTCCTTATTCCATCTACTGTATGTATCCTCTCATATTTTTCTGCATACGCATAATAGTCACATATAATATATATCATGTAAGTGTAAACAAAAATAAACATACCTAAATACATTTTTCATTATTCATTTTATAAAAGTGTAATTATGTTAAATACTATTTCTCAAACATCCTGCTTTTCCCAATCATGCAATATTTTGTGGTTCTTCCAAGTCTGCTTTTACAGCTCCAAATTATTACATCCTTCTTTTTTTGTAAGGCTTCACTATATCATCTCATGTGGATGCGTCGGAATTTATTCACATATTCCCCTACTGATAAGCCTTCATTCTTTCTAATTTCTCACCATTATAAGCAATGCTCAACCACCATTTTCCATATATCTTTAAGTCCTGGTGTTTTATCTCTATGAGGTTCAAAACTGAGAGTAACATTGCTGGATCAAAATGTACACTTATTTTCATTTGAATAATTGCTGGTAGATTTTTTTAAAGGATGCAAAAATTTACAATCAGTCAGCAATGTATGAGAGTACACTTTTTCTCACATCCTGCCAGCAATGGTTTTTTAAATTCTTGCCAGTCCTATGAGTGAAAATTGACAATCACATTGCTATTTTAATTTTGTGTTTCTAAGAAAAGACAAAACATTTTTTTCATGTTTCTTGTTTTTATTTTACTGATTTGGATTTGTTTTACTGAAGAAAGCTTCCTCAAACCCTTTGCTCAATTTTTGACCATTCTGAAATCAGAACTCTCTATATATTATAGAGATTAACCCACCAGCCTCTAAATCGCAAATAATTTTTCATATCTAATTTTCATTTTATTTATGCCATATGTTCCCATAAAAAATGTTTAGATTACTATACAGTCATAAATTACCATATATGTCTTTTCCGGACTTCTGAAGAAAACTTTCCCTACTCTTTGCCTCTAGATTGTACAAAGTCTTTCAGATTAACTTGCAGAAGGTTTAATGTAGTTTAATTTTCTACACTTAAATAATCCAAATGAAGTGCATTTTTACACATAGAATATAATAAACTGTAATACTATTTTCTTCTAGATGGATGGTCATTTTACCTGCACTTTTTTTCCTAAACAACACATTCTTTACCTATTAACTAAAACCATCAAAATCATAGTAAATTATCATGAATCTTGCAGTCTGCTTCAGGATTCAATATTTTTCCTCACTCTTCTTTTTGTCTATTACAATTTTAAAAACTATGCAGATTTGATTGTAGTTTTATGTTATATTTCAATGCCTGATCAGGTAAGTCTTACTACTATTTTTAAAATTCCTTGGCTATTCTTGGATATTGATATTTACCCATGATTTTAAAGAAAAAAATGTATCTAATCCCCAACATTCCTCTCCATAAAAAATATTTTTGAGATTTTATTTAAAATTATGATAAATTTACACATTGAATTTCGGACAGTTTCTATTTGTACTTTTCTTTCAGCAGATAAGTATTCCCGTTTGTAAAGATCTTACTGGATATTGTCCAATAATATTTTACACTTTTCAGCTGGGCACAGTGGTTTACACCTGTAATTGCAATACTTTGAGAGGCCAAGGCAGGTGGATCACCTGAGACCAGGAGTTCAAGAACAGCCTGGCTCTACTGAAAACATAACAATTAGCTGGACATAGTGGCAGGTGCCTGTAGTCCCAGCTACTCGGCAGGCTGAGACAGGAGAATCACTTGAACCTAGGAGACAGAGGTTGCAGTGGGCTGAGATGGTGCCATTGCACTCCAACCTGGATGACAGTGAGACTCCGTCTCAAAAAAAAAAAAAAAAAAAAATATATATATATATATACACACACACACACACACACACACACACACTTTATTAGGTCATTGATTTACAAATACATTTACCTGTAACCAACAAACTTATTAAATGACCATATTAGGTCTTTATTTACCAAGGTGTCTTGGGCTGTCTAGATATTTCAATCACACCAGAGAAATAATTTTGTGTACTACCTCCCAAACTTTAAATAATTTTCTCATTGTCTTTCCTACAGAGTCCAAGAAAATATTGGATAATAATGATGATAGTGGTTAACTTAGTGTCTAGCAGAAATAATTTTAGTATTTAATTGTTTAGAATATTTATATTCCCTTTTAAGGACCTATTTTTATTATATTCTTATATTTCTCTTTTTCTAGTAAGTGTGGCCATGAGATTTATTAAATGCCTCTTAGCAATGAGTTTTCTCCTTTAGTTATTAACAAAATGGATTGTGTTGATAGATGTACTGATATTAAGCCACTCTTGCTTTCCTGAATTAAACATTACTTGGTCCGAGTATAATTTTTTTCATAGATTAATCATACTGAATACTGTTAAATTTATAATCTTTGCACCTATGTTTTTAATTGAAATTTACTTACAGCTTTAAAAAAAAAAACATGAATCAGGTTTTGGTATTAAACCTACCTAGTCTTAATAAAATACACTTCAGAAGCTTTCTTTTTTTCCCAATATAGTCACAGTCATACTGCTTATGTACCAGTGTTTCACAGATTTCTATTACAATACTCATGAAAGGTGCTTGAAGGAAATAACTGCTTACCACCTAGGCTATGAGGCTGTGGGTCAAATGTAACTGCCTAAATTTCTACTTCCTTATGATGAGTTTCCTAACATCTTCTGAGCAGACATCCATCAAAACAGATTTATGTGGACATGTCAAAATTCCAATCTGTGGACACAATAGGCTCAAATTAGATCTGCCTTGCAACTCACTCAACCACTCTTCTCAATAGTATCCCATGATGTTTAAAAATGAAACTGCTCACTATTCAAACACTGATAAGAGAAAAAAAGTCATATTTTTACCAGAAAAAAATATCTATCGTTTTTGGACATGTGTAGTAATAGTTCAGAAATATAAGCTACAAGGATAATCATTAATATTTGTAACAGTGGTTGCACAGGCAGGAGGGAAAGGAGAGGAGATTGAGAAGGGGAACATAGAGGACCTTGACTTTATGATTTTTTTGCTTTGAATAATATCTGGGTTGGGGGAACGCAGGTGTGATCTTATTCATGTGACCTCTCTGCATGTCCAGCTATTTCACAAGAAAACTGTTCTGTGTCTCATTATGTTATCATCGTGCAGCTGTCAAGAAGCTCATGCGATGTCTTGCACTTTGCCAACCATCCCACAGACATTTGAACAGGTGTCTGAGCAAGTTGTCTCAAGTTTTCTCATCTCTGAGGACCTCAAGATCCACCTATACTCAAATTCTGGATGGCCATCTTGGGAAGAAAAGTGTGATCAGTAAGTTTCCAATCTGACATAACTTCTAAAAATGTTCAAGAATTCAAGTACGTGTGGGTTAAGACAAAAGAAATACCTTAGAAAAAAACAAGTATTAACTCAATTAGTTTGTAACAGCTTCATTAAATTACATTCCAATGAATTACAGTCATGCATTGCATAATGATGGGGATAGGCTCTGAGAAATGTGTCATTAGGAGATTTTGTCATTGTGTGAACTTTGTAGAGTGTACTTACACAAACCTAGATAGTACGGCCTACTACACCCTTAGGCTGTATAAAATAACCTATTGCCCCTTGGCTGCAAACCTGTACAGCATGTGACTGTACTGAATACTGCAGGCAGTTGTAACACAATGGTAAGTATTTGTACATCTAAACATATCTAAACACAGAAAAGATACAGTACACCTATAGTACTAGAGTCTTACAGGATCACCACTGATCTTATGGAATCACCATTGTAGATGCAGTCCATCATTGATCAAAACATCATTATGCAGTGCATGACTACATAGCTGTTGATTATAATGCCCCTTAATTTATTTTTATTTAACTTTTAAGTTCAGGGGTTACACGTGCAGGTTTGCTATATAGTTAAACTTGTGTCATGGGGGTCTGTTGTACAGATTATTTTGTCACCCAGGTATTAAGCCTAGTACCCAATAGTTATTTTTTCTGATCCTCTCCCTCTTCCCACCCTTGACCATGCAGTATTTGGTTTTCTGTTCCTGTGTTAGTTTACTAAGGATAATGGCCTCCAGCTATATACAAGTTCCTGCAAAGGACATGGTCTCATTCTTTTTTATGGCTGCATAGTATTCCATGGTGTATATGTATCACATTTTCTTTATCCAGTTTATGGTTGATGGGCATTTAAGTTGATTCCATGTCTTTGCTATTGTGAATAGTGCTGCAATGAACACATGCATGCATATGTTCTTATGATATAACAATTTATATTTCTTTGGGTATATACACAGTAACAGGATTGTTGGCTTGAATGGTATTTCTGTCTTTAGATCTTGAGGAATCACCACACTGTCCTCCACAATGGTTGAACTAATTTACACTCCCACTAACAGTGTTTAAGCGTTCTTTTTTCTCTGCAACTTTGCCAGCATCTGTTGTTTTTGACTTTTCAATTATAGCCATTCTGACTGGTGTGAGATGGTATCTCATTGTGATTTTGATTTGTATTCTCTAATGATCAGTGATACTGAGCTTTAAAAAAAAAGAGCCATTCTTGAATGTTCAGTGGAGGTAGAGCTCAGTATGAACTCAGGCCAGCATTCCATTACAGAAAAACAGGGCAGTGTATGCTTCTGTATCTAGTGATTATTTATAATAACTTACTCACCCCTGAATACAGAATAGGAAGTGGTCTTACTGAACCATTATATTTAATTGAAAAAGAGAAAACTAATTCCGGATATTGTCATTTTAAGCTACATTAAGCAATTTTTCTGTAATTTACACATTTGTAGACATGTAAGTGTGAAAGTACTAAAACTACAATTCTGTTTGCCTTCATAAAATAAGAATGAGATACCTCTCAGTCAAGCATCCATTGCCACAGCCAAGAGATTTCATTTGTGTATTTTTTTATTTATTGACTTTTGAAAATAAATTACGTTCTTATTTTAAAATTTTACTGTTAATTGACAAATAACTATGTGCTACTATGTGATGTTTTGATATATGTTCACATTGTGGAACAATTAAATCAAGACAATTAACAAATAATCATCTCACACAGTTGTTACTTTTTTGTAGCGAGAATATTTAAAATCTTCTCTTTTAGCAATTTTGAAATATACCATGCATTATTACTAATTATAGTCACTAAGACTTATCCCTTTGATCAGCATCTCCCCTTCTCTGCCCTTTCTTCCCCCAGTGTCTGAAAAACACTATCTTCTCTGCTTCTATGAGTTCAACTTTTTAAAATTCTGCATATAAGTGAGACCATGCAGTATGTGTCCTTCTGTGCCTGCCTTATTTAACATAATATATTCCAGGTTCATCCTTGTTGTCACAGATGACAATTTTCTTTTTTAGAGATGAATAGTATTCCACTGTGTACATACACCACATTTATTTTATCCATTCATCCATTGATGAACTGTTAGGTTGCTACCATATCTAAGCTATTGTGAATAATCTATTGTGATAATGCTACAATGAACATGGGAGTACAGATACTTCCTCAATATACTGGTTTTAATTTCTTTGTATATATACTATTAAAGCAAACTAACTATGGCCTGAGGAGGACTCCATGCTTCTATATTTGAGTCCTTGTGGATGAACTGCGACTAACTTAATAGGTAGACAGGACTGAAAACCTAACTTAGGAATATGCACCTGTAACAACAGTTGAGTCTTGGCCAATCCCAGCAGCCATTTCAACCACTTAAACACTGCTGAGTGTTCAAACCATGCTCAAATAAGGCAAATGCCTAGCTGTAACTAATTCAGCTGTTTCTGTGCCTCACTTCCGATCTCTCTATGCCATGTCCCTTTTTTTGTCTATAAATCTTTTTCCACCACGTGGCAGCACTGGCATCTCTGAATCTACTGTGATTCCGGGGGCTGCCCGATTTGTGAATCATTCCTTGCTCAATTAAACTCCTTTAAATTTAATTCAGCTGAAGTTTTTCTTTTAATAGATGGTGTCAGAAGTGGGGTCTGAGTAGACCTCCTAATGACCCCCAGGAGCACTGAGTGAACAAGCAAGGTACCTACTGGACCCACTTGTATCCATTGATCTCTCAGGGCAGCTGGGGATCGTGGGTAAGTTCTCTCTTGGATTTTAGAGCTCTACGGGTTTGTGTTTTGAGCTCTCTGAGTTTCTTTGAGCAAACTTCTGTTCCAAACCCAGTTTGGAAGTCATGACAGAAAGTGGACTGGGTTCAGGATGGGATTTGATCTGGTAATTAACTGGCTTAGATCCAGTTAGAGGCCTACTACATCTGACTGGGTCAGAAAGAAACTGGTAGTAAATGGTAATATTGCAGTGGTTGTAAAAATTTGTCCATTAAAAATTCATGGAGATTTTTGTGTTCTACCCCTTTGTGTCATTTTTCTTGCATGCTTACGTAGGAAATATCATTGGCTAAGTCATCAAGGGAACCTGAGAAAAAGCTAATATTTTAGGTAAAAATGGGGTCCTTAATTTATAAAAAACTGATTTCCTCTGGCATATACATTAGGCCCAGGAGGCAGCAAGGTCTTACAGAAAGGGCAAAATCTTACTAACGATAAATTACAGTGGAACATTCCAAATGAACAACAATGCACTGAAGTGCATTTAAAAAAAGAAAGAAAGAAAGATTTTCTTTTGTGTTGTGGTTGGCCCTCAAGGTTATATAGTGTGGCATGCAGGGTTAGGTCACTAGGGCCACTCAGGGAAGAAACCTGATATGCCAACAAAAGGGTAAAAACCTGATATGCTAAAAGTTCTTACCAGTCACACTTCTAGCCTCTCTTTGTGCAAACCGATTGAATGAATGGTAAAAATCACGGTTTATATCCTCTGTTAAGTTTTGATTAATGGGAAAAAGGATTCATGAGGTAATGTTGAATCTGTAGTGAATCTGGTGTGCTTTGTGTGTCTTTCTGTATTGTTCTATCATAAAGAGGGGTACCTTAGGATAGAATGTAGGCCTAGGTTCCCATAAGCCCGCTGTTCAAGATGGCCCAGCAAACTGGTCAGTCATGTCCTTGGGAGCATGACACTATAACCAAGCAGCAGTACTTTCTCTTGGTCTCTGCCATTTTATGACAGCAGCCCAGGTTCAATCCTGACTTAGGGAATGAATACTATCTGGTTAATATCTGTGTGACCTGTATTATTTGTTGACTGTCTTCCCACCCCACGAACAACTTCCAAGTTCTCTTCTTAAATCTTCCTTTCTCTGAGCTACCTCTAAACATTCTAGATTTTATAAAAAGTGCTTACTACCTCTTTGAAAACATCTTGTATATGTGTGGTTAAGTTATAACCTTAGTTGAGGCTTGTTGGTTTCACCTGTGAGTTTAAAAATCAAGGAATATTGACTGCTTGGCACAGCTAAAGCTAGGCAATAAGAAATTTAAGAGCGTTTTTAAAGGACTGCTATGGTCAGAAGTCAGCTTAATTAGAAGTGGCTATCCAAGTGATAGGTATATTTAAAAGGCCTTTGTTTTTCTCTTCTTGGATCTTGTTTTTCTGGAAACAGAGTTTCTTTTTTTTCTTCTCAGTTGACGAAATTATTTTTCTCCGTTTTGCCTGCCACTCTTAATGCACACATGAGAGGCCCTAAGATAACTTCTAGTAGCCTGGGACTCCTTAGAAAAAACAGAGGAGGAGCCACAGAACCCGTTTTGGGAAAAACCTCTGCTTTCCCCATGGAACCCCAGGAATTGAAAGTGAATAGATCCCTCTCAAAGTCTAAGGCTCTGTTCTGTTTTGTATTGAGTTATCTGATGTTTTTGACTTTGGCAGGTATTAGAGATTGCTTCGCATTTTGAGAGAGCTTTAATTTACTGTGCAATAAATAGGTAGAAAATATACTTTTAGGAATGGGCTAATTAAAAAACGGGCTGATTGGCTTCTGGCTGCCATGCAGTAAAATGCACAGTAAAAGAATTGCACTATCTTCTTCTTTTGGAAATCCAGGATACAATGTAAAAATGAGGCCCTCAATTTTGGAGATCTGTTTTGTCTTTCAGCTGTGCCTTATTATATTAGGCTGTAGAAACTGCATATCTTCCTAAGCCTGTGTTTCCAAGGACTCCACCCTAAAGCCAGTAATCCAATTAAGAAATTTAGAGGCCCAGCCAAGTAGGTTTGTAATCCCACCTGTAATCTATAATCGCAGGATTTTGGGAGGCTAAGCGGGGCAGACACAAGGTCAGGATTTCAAGACCAGCCTGGCCAACATGGTGAAACCCTGTCTCTACTAAAAACACAAAAATTAGCCGGGCATGGTGGCAGGTGCCTATAATCCCAGCTACTTGTGAGGCTGAGTCAGGAGAATTGCTTGAAGCTGGGAAGTGGAGATTGCAGTAAGCCAAGATCGCCCCACTGCACTCCAGCCTGTGTGACAGAGCAAGACTCTGTCTCAAAAAAAAAAAAAAAAAAAAAAAAAAGAAACTTAGAAACTGGTAAATGAAAAATCTTACAACTACTGGCTCTTCTTCTTTCTGTGCAGTTATATATGTGTCGTGTATATAATGTTTCTATAAAAGAGCTCTAATTAATTGGCTTAAAGAAAAATAAGCACTTAGATAAAATATTTTGAAAGAAAAATAAAAACTATAATGCCTTTTAGTTCATGTGACTTTAGTAATCTTTGGGAAATAAGTTTTAAAGATTGTTAGCAAAAGTAAGCCATTTGGTCTAAATTAGGCAGATCAGATATTAGGTTTGTTGAATGCCCTAAGATCATAAACTGCATCTTTGACTTTTGAAAATTGTTCAATTTACTTACTTTGGAGCCTTGGAGTCTAGACAAGGCATGAGGACATGTGAAGAGCCACATCCCTAACTATGCTGGAAAGAGTCAGGCCTTATCTGCACCTAGTACATAATTAAAATAATTTGAGATTTTTCACCAAGATTAAAAATTGCCAAGAGTTACCATGATAACATGTAATTGAGACTACTGAAAACATAGTTTTACATGCAAGATGTCTGAGGAGAGTGAAATGTGTTTTTGGTAAAAGATTATAAAAAGGCATGGGGATGTAAATTTTTGCCCAGTTTAGAGGATGAAAGGATTGTTTTAAATTAGATAAGATAAAGCTAAAAGTTTGAACAAGTTGTGAAAGGTTTGTAAAAATCTTGTAAAAAGAAACCCTGTGTGGACACTGGGTAAAGTTAAAGGGGTATTAAGTTTTTCTGTAAATTGAACATTGGAATAAAAGCAAAACAGACCTTTTTTAGAGCACTGAACTGCTCCTTCACAAGAATTATAAAGAATTATAAAATGTTTATGAGAATCTCACCATATGGTCAAACTAAGATTGATACATTTTATCTATAAGCTTTTATTAAAAATTGGGGATGCCATTAATAGTAGACTAATGTAAGGGTGAAATTTGGTTTTTTCTCTTGAACAAGATTTTCATGTAGTATTAGAAGATAATAAAAATTTTGTTTGCTTCCTTTTGAATAAACTATCAGAAAAAGAAGGGAAAGTCAAGAATTTGGAAAGCTAAGTCTTCCCTCTATCAGTGAGTAAAGGTTTTTGCCATTTTAAAAATGTTTGAGTCATCATTTTGGCTAAATGAATGACTTATGGTAACCTGGAATTCTATTTCATAGTAGCAAGTGTTTTAAACCTTTAACATATTTGATAGGCTTCCCAAAATCACATTTCAGCTTCAAAATTATCTTTTCTGACTTATAACTTTGAGATGCTACAGAGGGTTCCTGAAACATTCAAAAGAGAGGTAAACAGGATTATTTGACATGGTCAGATATATGGGAAGCACTGTCAAAACTCTTGTTTAATGTTCTCTGGGTTATATTTTAGTGTATGTCATCAATATCTTCCAAAATTGAATGGGATTTCTAAAATTCTAACATGTCTGAGTATGTGCTATCATAATTATTGTTATTAAATTATTGTAGACCACAGAAATAACCATATTGCCTTGTCAATTGTGTCTTTATGACTATTTAGAGTCATTTCTACAATTAATTGCATAATGCTGATGCAGTTTCTGAAAACTTCACAAGTGTGCAAAATCCTAGAATATGGTGTCTTTTAGGAGGTTCATGGAAGAATGGAAAGGACCCTGAAAATACAGAATACAGGTTTCTAGTAACTTTAAATTCTTATCATTTGGACTGGTAAGAACTCCTGAAACTTTAATGCAAAGACTGACTGGTTTATAAAACTGCTAACCCAAGTAGAACAAAAATTATTTGAATACCAAGAAAATACTTTGCCAGATTTTCATACTAAATCAGCCAATACTAAAATTGTTTCGATATACAATTTGAATAAACTCCATTGTCTAAGCCAAATTACCTATAATAACCCATCAGTTACCAGTGCTAGGCACCTAAATTGGAAAAACAACTGTTATTCAAGAGGACAAAGTCCAGTGTTAAATATGGACTCGGCTGGGCATGGTGGCTCATGCCTCTAATCCCAGCACTCTGGGAAGCCGAGGCAGGTGGATTACCTGAGGTCAGGAGTTCATGACCAGCCTGACCAACATGGCGAAACTGCATCTCTACTAAAAAAAATACAAAAAATTAGCTGGGTGTGGTGGCTGGCCCATGTAATCCCAGCTACTTGGGAGGCTGAGGCAGGAGAATTGCTTGAACCCAGGAATCAGAGGTTGCAATGAGTTGAGATGGTGCCACTGCACTCCAGCCTGGGCCACAGAGCGAGACTCCGTCTCAAAACAAACAAAAAACAAAAACAAAAAGAAAAAACACATACTCCTGGAGAACCAGGATGGCCAACTTATCCTTTGAGTCCTTAAAGCTATTGTTATTAAAAGTTCTGCATTCCGGCTGGGCGCGGTGGCTCACACCTGTAATCCCAGCACTTTGAGAGGCCAAGGCGGGCGGATCATGAGGTCAGGAGATCGAGACCATCCTGGCTAACACGGTGAAACCCTGTCTCTACTAAAAATACAAAAAAATTAACCGGGCATGGTGGCGGGGAGCCTGTAGTCCCAGCTACTCGGAGGCTGAGGCAGGAGAATGGCGTGAACCCAGGAGGCGGAGCTTGCAGTGAGCCGAAATCGCGCCACTGCACTCCAGCCTGGGTGACAAAGCGAGACTCCGTCTCAAAAAAAAAAAAAAAAAAAAAAAAAGGTCTGTATTGCATTCCATGACTCATCACAGAAAAAATAATCCAAATTGAATATATTGGTGTAGTGACTTACAAATTCCTACAACAGTTTATAACCAATGTTTGGTTTGTCAACCCATATTCCTGAGAAAACAATCAAAGCTTCAGGTACATTTGGTTGCCTGTTGGGCTGTTTAAACATTTTATAAAGGGATTTTATTCAATTGTCATTTTCAATGCATGTTTTCTGATTGTATAAAAGCTTTCCCATGGTAGAGGGCTGATGTTATAAAAGTAAATTATTATGCTACAGTATATTTTCAGCAGGAAAAGAAAGCTTTTTATGGTTCACCGAGGACAGTCAACACCTTCACAATCTAGAACCCAAAGACCGAATCTTCTGAGAATATCAGAGAAAGACTGCCTTTGACATCCACACTACAGCAAAACTGCAGGACTGTGAACCTTGGATTTATAATCTCACAACTGAGAACGGTCCCTCCACACTGTTGGCACTGTATACCCAATGGAACCCCTTTAGGTAAAGCTAACCAGGAAAGTTTCTTCCCAGAAAAAGATGGCATCCTTGATGTGAACAGTTTTTCCCAAGATCATGGATAAAGACTTCTACTATCATAAGACTCTTTGAATATTCTTTCCTTGTTTATGCCTCTATGAACAACAGAAATGAAAAGGGGGTCTGTTATGTGCACTTATGGGCTATACTTTTATTTGTGAAAGATTTTGCAGCCAGCCTTATAAATGGATAACCTTATACTTTGATAAAGATGAAGGCCCAATATAGATGAGAAACTTTAATGGTACATATGTTGCCTCATAATCAGTCAGAAACAGAACATTGGTTCACTCCTCCTAACCCACATCATGAGTTAAAAAGAACATTGCCAGGAGGCGTTCACTCTTCTAGAAGGGCATCATTTGTTAAGTCTATTTTCCATGGTTGGAGTAAAAGAGGCAATGATTAGAAATGTATCCCTAACAACAGGCTCTATAGCAGATTCTAGTGTAAAGGCTATAGTTACACAACAGACTTTAAAGTCTCCTGTCAAAGTTATGCTAAATAATAGAGTTGGCTAAACAAAAAGGTATCTGTGCAGCTGCTGACAATTATGACCTACGGAGAAAACATTGGGTATTATAGCAATTCAGTTGTAGGAGATTAACAAAAAGGTCATGAAGTTAAGCGAGTAGACTCTTTATCTACACCATTCTTTATTTGGTTTTAGGTGGTTTGTTTTTTGGGGACCCTGAGTAAGGAGCATACTCCAAACTCTTAGTATTACCCTGAAGTTTTGCTGTAGTATGGATGTCAAAGGCAGTCTCTCTCTGATATTCTCAGATTATTATTCTCGATAGTTGTAAAAATAATCTCCCTGTATTCTCTCAAATATTTCAAATATTTTCAAATGCATCCATCTCTAAAATGTCAAATGGTCTCTTTCCAACTGGAATGACAAGAGCTGAAAGAAATGTATGACCATGAAGACATTTAACTTATGAATGACATGCCCAGGCTGAAAACCCCAAATGATGGTAACTGAGAGTGGTGCGAAGGCCCTGAGTTTTGATCACACTCTCACCTAAGTGAAAACCTGACCAAAAAGGGGGAATTAAAAAAAAAATTATGGGAGGCCATTGTTTTGGACTGAATTCATGCACTAGGACCCAACAGACTAAACCAAACCAAAATAGAGTCACTTATGCTAAATATAACATAATCAAACTAAGATTTTAAGGAGACACGTAGAACCTAGAATAGACCAGGTTTGGTTTTTCTCCTGTAAACAGGATGCTTCGGCACAAGGAGTTACCCTCTATTCAAGTCCTTGCTCCTACCTTTGCAAAACTCACTGGTCTACTGTTTATGAGTGGGTTTACGATGGTAATCGTGACATTAATGACAAAAGTTTTATCAATCTCTCAAAATTGAGAAAATGACCAAAGAGGAGGAAGTGTTAAAGCAAACTAAATATGGCCTGAGAAGAACTCTGTCCTTCTATATTTGAGTCCTTGTGGATGAACTGCAACCCAACTTAATAGTCAAGATTGAAAACTCAGGAGTATGTGTCTGCAACAATAGCTGAGTCTTGGCCAATCCCAGCAGCCATACTTCAACCAATCATACACTGCTGAGTGTTCAAACTGTGTTCAAATAAAGCAAACACCAATCTGCAACTAATCCAGTTGTTCCTGTACCTCACTTCCGATTTCTGTACACCACCTCCCTTTTCTTGTCTATAAACTTTTTTCCACCATATGGCTGCGCTGGAATCTCTGAATCTGCTGTGATTCTGGGGGCTGCCTGATTCTGAATCTTTCATTGCTCAATTAAACTCCTTTACATTTAATTTGGCTGAAGTTTTTCTTTTAACAATATCCAGAAGTGGGATTTCTGGATCATATGGCAGTAGATCATATGGTTTATGAGAAACCTCCTTAGTGTTTTTTTCTGTAATGATTGTACCAATTTACATTCCTACCAACAGTATTCAAAGGATCACTTTTCTTTATACCCTTGCTGACACTTGTTCATTTTTGTCTTTTTGACAATAGCCATTCTAACAAGTGTGAGGTGATATCTCATTATGGTTTAAATTTGCATTTCCCTGATGATTTGTGATGATTAGCATTTTTTTTATATACGTGTTGGCCATTTGTGTGTATTTTCTTTTGAGGAATGTTTATGTAGGTCCTTTGCCTATGCCAATTTTCTAATTGAGTTATTTTCTCATTATTGAGTTGAGTTACATACATATTTTGGATATTATCCCCTTATCAGATATATAATTTGCTAATGCTTCCAATTCATTGGTTGTCTCTTCACGATATTAATTGCTTCCTTTTATGTGTAGAAGTCTTTCCGTTTGATGCAATCGCATTTGTTTATTTTTATTTTTGTTGCCTATGTTTTTGGGGTCATAGTCAAAATATCTTTGCCCGGACCAATGTCACAGAACTTTTCCCCTACATTTTCTTCTAGTTCCTTTTAGTTTCATGACCAAAGTTTATTTTTTAAGAAATTCATAATTAAACTTACTTTCATTTCTACCATCAAAAAGTCAGTCTTTCTCCACGCAAACATCAGTATTTCCTTGTGGAAAGTGTCAATGCTTATTCTTTCCTCTGTTGTGAGAGTCCCAAACAGAAAGCAAACATAAGTTTTTGAAGAGATGATACAGAACAACTACAGTGTGAGTGCACATAATAGTAAAAAAGAGAGGACAGGAATATGACAGAAAGGGAGAAACCATGTGAAGTGCGTCAGCAGAGTGCAGCGTACTTTGATACATAAATTCCAGAGAAAAGGAAACGAAAGAGGCAGAGATGAAAATGCAAATGTATGGATAGTAGCATAAATGCTAAAAGAAATCACTTAAATATGTAATACTTCTACTTCTGCTTAAAATATTAAAAGTTGCTAGAGACTGTTACCCGCATTCTAACACTGAGAAGTCAGGCACACTATAAAAATAAGAGTTTTTGTTAAACTCATCAGGAAACTGAGTTTAATAAACCAAAATAAAAAATCCGAGAGTTGGCAGATTTTCCCAGACCTTTCTTCAAAAAATTAAAAATAGAACTACCATAGGATACAAAAATCTCACTTTTGGGTATTTATCCAAAATAACAGAGCAGGATTGCGAAGAGATATTAGCACTGCAACATTCCTTGCAGCACTATTCATAATGGCCAAGATGTGGAGACAACCTAAACGTTCATCAGTATATGAGTGGATAAAGAAAATGTGGCATATAAAATGGAATATTATTTAGCCTTAAACAATAGGAAATCCCATAATATGTGCCTAGATGAAACTTGAAGACATTATGCTGAGTGAAATGAGCTAGTCACAGAAGGATGTATTATTCCAATTAGGAGGAAGTATCTAAAATTTTCAAACTCATAGAATCAGAGAGTAAACTTGTGATTGCTGGAAGCTGGGGAGAGGGAAAAATTAGGAGTTGCTAATTAATTAGTATAAAGTCCTAATTATGAAAGATGAATAAGTTCTGGAGAGCTACTGTACAACATTATCCGTATAGTTAAAAATACTGTACTGTATATTTAAGAGTTTTTAAGAGGTTAAATCTCATGTTAAGTGCTCTTACTACAGTTTTTTTAAAAAGAGGGATTAACCACGAATGAAAAAAAAATGATAAACTGGACTTAAACAGAACTAAAAATTTTTGTCAACAAAATGTATTACTAAGGAAATTATTAGTCTAAGCCAAAGACTAATAAACCCTTTAACACTTATATACAACAAAAGCACTTGTATCCACCATGTATGAAGAACTCAACAAGAAATAGAACACTTTTTAAATAAATAGGCAAAAGACTTGGATACTTCATTTTTTCAAAAAAAGACAGATGAATGGCCAGTAAGCCCAGGAAAATGTGCTCAACATAATTAGTCATCAGGCAAATGCCAATTAAAACCACAATAAGATACCACTTCATACCCACTAAAATAGCTAAATGGAAAAGATTGGCAATATCATGCATTGGAGGAGGAACTGGAACTCAAATTACTAGGAGTAGGAGTAAAAAGTCATGTAATCAATATGGAAAATAATTTGACAGTTTCTAGGAAATTTAAATATGAATCTGTACAATCTAGAAATTATACACCTCAGTATTTACTACGAATAAAAGCACATTTTCATACAAATATTTGCCAACATATGTTCATAGATGTTTTATTCATCATTGTCAAAAACTGGAAGCAACCTAAATGTCCATCAATAAGAAGGTAAATGAACAAATTATATGACAACAGACTGCAATAAAAAGGAATGGGCTAATGATTCATGCAGGAAATGAATTAATCTAAAAACATGTTGAAGAAAAGATACTAGATGTAACAGTGCAAAACTATATGATTTCATTCATATAAATTTCAACAGCAAACAAAACAGGTCTATAGGAAAGTGTTTGCCTCGGGTTGTATGGGGTGGTAATTGGCTGGAGAAAGGCAGAAGAGAACTTTCTGAAAAAATGGAAATGGTCTATATCTTGCCTTATGAAAGTGACACGGGCATATGCAATTGTCAAACTCATGGAACAGAACAGTTAAGATTTGTCCAGTTTGTAACATATAAATTATATCTCAATTTAAAAATTATGTCCTTTGTAAATAAATCCCACTTATCAACAAGGAAAGTGAACTAAATTATAAAGGGTAGAAACATTTTAGAAGCCTCAGCTCCCTCTACATGGAATCTGTAACCCCTCTTTGCAAACTATGTCACAATGAAGACAGGAGCATTTCAAAAGGCAGAGGCTGAGTGAATGAGCAGGTTGAAGGAACCACGTAGTACACATTTTAAAAAAGGAAAAAGTAAGGCCTATGGAACAAAGGCAAAAGTTTGAGACATAAACTCAGGTATTTCACAACAGGTAATAACAGCTATTTTTTTCCATGAATTATTGACCACTTCATTATAAAATTTATTTGGACAGTTTCAATTAGTGATATATGCTTAAGTGCCTAAAAATTTTATATACACGTTTTTCTCCTCTAGCTGAATACTGGCCTTGCTTTCATAACTGATCAACTTTTAAGCTTCAAAAGAAATGTGCAGCCGGGCGCAGTGGCTCATGCCTGTAATCCCAGCACTTTGGGAGGCCGAGGCGGACGGATCACGAGGTCAGGAGATGAGACCATCCTGGCCAACATGGTGAAACTCTGTCTCTACTAAAATACAAGAAATTAGCCGGGTGTGGTGGCGGGCACCTGCAGTCCCAGTTACTTGGGAGGCTGAGGCAGGGGAATCACTTGAACCTGGGAGGGGGAGGTTGCAGTAAGCCAAGACTGAGTCACTGCACTCCAGCCTGGTGACAGAGCAGAGCAAGACTCCGTCTCAAAAAAAAAAAAAAAAAAAAAAAAAAGTGCTTTGAAACTATCAGTTGAAATAAAAGTGCCATACTACTGTGGAGAAATAAAAGTGAGAGAAATCCTATGGATGGTATATGTACCATAACATAGCCTAGGAAAAATATAAAGGATCTCAGACTCGGCCTCCTTAGATTCTTAGAATACCAATTTTTTCATCTTTAAAATGGGCATAATACTTTCCTCAAAGGAGTTTTATGGAGATTAAAAAAAAAAAAAAAACCAAAAAAACACATAACAGGCTGGGCGCAGTGGCTCACGCCTGTAATCCCAGCACTTTGGGAGGCCGAGGAGGGCGGATCACGAGGTCAGGAGATCCAGGCTATCCTGGCTAACACGGTGAAACCCCATCTCTACTAAAAATACAAAAAAGAAACTCGCCAGGCGTGGTGGCGGACGCCTGTTGTCCCAGCTACTCCCAAGGCTGAGGCAGGAGAATGGTGTGAACCTGGGAGGTGGAGCTTGCAGTAAGCGGAGATCGCCCCACTGCACTCCAGCCTAGGCAACAGAGCAAGACTCCATTGCAAAAAAAAAAAAAAAAAAAAAAAGTATATATATATATACACACATATATATATACACACACACACACATACATATATAAAATATTAAACATAGTGCTTGGCATATACTTAGAATACTAACAACCTCAATTTGTTTTTCCTTACCTACTGTACCATATCTTCTGGATGAAGAAGAAAGCCAACTATCAAAATTTGTATCTCAATAGGTATAGCTAGACTTAAGCTTCTTAAGAAGCCAATTTAGAAAATCAAGTGAAGTAAAAATAAATGAAATGCAAAATATTATCTTACATAGAAAAATATAAAAAATGAACTGGACACTACTGTCTAGGGAACTGCTCTAGAACTAAACTACCCTGGGCATATAACACAACACACATTATATAATATGCATATCCAATCTTAATATCTTTTTCTGAAAGTTTCAAATACAGGGTTGCTAATAACTGGTAGTAAAAAATGTCTTAGGACTACATCCCTCCCTGAGAAACGTTCAGTGTCTACTGGATACCAGATTCTGTCCTTTAAGCAAAGAATTTAACAAGTTGATGGTACAGCAAGCATTTATTATTCTCAGATCAAAAAGAGGGGAGTCAATGTACACTTCTGCAAAATAGAGTAGAAATTCAAATTTCTACCATGCGCAAAAATAATTTTGTGACCTAATTATATGTTTGCAGATTTGATGGCTGTCCTCAGAGGGTGTTGGAAGAGCTTTACTCATCAGTATCTTCCAAAGCACCATGTTGCCTGGGAGGAATGGGAAAAAGAGACAACGTTTTATGGTGATGTTCTTTTCATTTCTAAATTTCCCCTTGCTTTTTTCTTAAGACGGAGTCTCACTCTGTCACAAGGCTGGAATGCAGTGGTGCGATCTTGGTTCACTGCAACCTTTGCCTCCCGAGGTCAAGATTTTCTCCTGCCTCAGCCTCCTGATTAGCTGGGATTACAGGCGTGTGCCACCACGCCCAGCTAATTTTTGTATTTTTAGTAGAGATGGGGTTTCACCATATTGGCCAGGATGGTCTCAATCTCTTGACCTCGTGATCCACCCACCTCAGCCTCCCAAAGTGCTGGATTACAGAGCCACTGTGCCTGGCCAATTTCCTCTTGCTTTTAAGTTTCTGCTCTAACATATGAAAGACTCAGAACCCCACAGCTTAACTCTGTAGGGCTAAACATTGTAAATGATGTCCTGAAAATACTTTTGTCTATGTTTCAGTTTCCAGCAGTTTTAAAATAAAGCCTAAAATTAGTATACATCCAGAAGATATCAACTTTACTATACAAACTAGGGTTCTCATAGTCTAGCCAAGGGCTTCAATTTCAGGCTTTAAAATTGCCATCAGACAGTGGAACGTTATAGCAGTTCATCCTGAGAAAATAATTTCCTTATAGTGAGAAAAATAATCAAAAGATCACACTAATCCTAATACATAAAGATCCTTCACCCCCATGCCCCACCCCTCCCCCACCTGCTAAGCATTCTCTGTCTGCCAAAGAGGGAGACTTAAGGGCAGTGAATGGGAAGGATGAAGGATGTAGTGGAAGGAAACAATAGTTATTCTGAATCAACACTTAGACTCTTCTCATTTGTTATGATGATTAATTGCATTTCTGCTGAAGTTACTAAGATAATCAATCCTAGATCCAGCATTTTAGAGGAGCACAGGAACAACTAGTTAGTGAGGTAATATCTGCATCAAGAGCACAGAGAAAAGGCCATCATTTCTCTTTAAAAACATCTAGTACGAATATATACGCAAATGATATGAAATGGCAAAGTAACATGTTTATTTCACTGGTTATCTCCAAGTAATAAGCTCAATAGAAAAACACAAGCAATTTAGTCATGACTCAACTAATTAGTATTTTAACCAATATAGAAGATCTGATCATCCTGAATCAGTCTAGTATGATCAATGGCTTGCTAGGATCAAATATTTAAACTACCTTAAAACACATGCACACAATTTATTAACCTTCCAAAACATACAAATATTCACAATCTCATTTCTTATGCCTTAAGAACATTATGATCTTAAAATATTTAGGTTGTTAAGTGCTTATAATTATAAGCTGTAACTGTAAGCCACTTGCTGCCTTCCTCTATCACTCACTTTAAAGAAAAACTTCAGAAATGGAAGAAAGGGGCAAGGATAAAGACCACATGTCCATGGGAACTATTAGCATATTAATTTACTGTGTTTCTATTTACACTTCTATCACCAGAGCTAATTGTTAGCTACATTAAGGAAGATGTTATGCCTTAATTAACAGTGCTGGGTAAATGCAATCTGGTTGTATTTCTTAAGTATGTTCAAATTTCACAAGTCTTATTTCACAGTAGGGGTTTCAGTTCATCCAATACTTTTATGCTATAACACCTCTGATCATGGAAGAAAGTCTTTAAAAGACCCCAAATAATTAGTTTCCAGAACTAAAGTCAACAAAAAGCATAATTAATGAGTAAATTAGTTGTTTATCTCCAAAGCATTAACATTCATGCACATTTTAAATGAAAGAGATTGAAGGGGATAGAAACACATTTGGCATGTAAAATTTCTAACTCTGATACTTCTAAATACTTCACAAACCCGAGTTTAGGGGCAACATTTTCACTTCTGTAGCACAGTGTTCCTATAACTCAGCCCCTTCCATACCCCACCCTATCTATGTGGGGAGAACTAAATTTAATTAGGTGCTTTGCAGAACATAAAATTCCATAGTTTCTCTTTTGCTTTTCCTTTAGTCCTGATCATTTCTCTGCACAGTTGCATCACCCACTCCCACCTTCCACATGAACCATACCTCCCTCCTCCCCAAATTTATGATTCCTTTGCCTTTTCCTCCATTTCTCTCTCTTCTCTGGCAGAAGATTGAAAACAAAAACAACAACAAAACAGCGGGTGAGAGCTCGGGGCATAATTTATCAAAGCTGGTCTAAATGTCCCAGCCGCAGTCTACTCCTTTTTCATGTTACCTCAAAAACCAAAGAGGTTGGAAAAGACAAAACTCCCAGACAAATATTTTTCAGTTGCCAGTTTTAACCCAAATTTTTACCTTTTTTGTTCAAAGAAGTAATAAACAGCAAAGGTAGGGCCACTTGAGAAAAAATAAAATTAGTAAATATAGAAAACTATTTTGGTTAATATTCCCTTAATTGATTTTTCTTGTTTACAAGAAAGCATGAGCAGCTGCCAAAACAGTAACAGCAATAATAGCAGCACCTTACCCTTATTAATTACTCTGTAACAGTAACACTTTACATATATTAATTTAATCCTTACAACAATCCCATTGGGTAAATATCTTAAAAGATGAAACAGGGGAACCAAGAATTTCCTCTCCCAAAGTCAGTAGATGGAATGGAATCAGACAATATGGCTCAGAATCTACCTTCTTAAGAATTGTACCAGATAGCCACAGCTGTTTCAGTTCCATGTACATATGCTGTGCATTTACTTGAGTCTTTATTCTGCAATTTTAAAGAAATAAATTTTCTGGGGTTGACATGCATAAAAATCCCTTCAATATAAAATATTTTTTTCCATAATTTTCCCACTATTAGACAAAGTTTTGTGGTAAAGAATGGAAAGAAGAGAAAGTCATGAGCAAAACAGAAATGCCAAAGTGAGGGCAGAGTTCAAAGTGACATTTTCCCTATACAAGGCACTGTGGGATTCCCCAGGTCCAGCAGCATCCCTTAGCTTCAACCAGAACTCTCCTGGAACCCACTAGCCCACCTGCCATTAAAGAGTTTACTGCCTCGTGCTATAATATTGACCGTCAAGTCTCTCACAGCTCCCTGCCTTGAAGACATATACAAGTTCATGCTAATGGAAGAAATTTAAAGCAGAGAACTGCCTTCCCCTTTTCAGTATCTCCCAAATAGCATTTTCTCCTGTCGAAGAATTTTAAGAGTGTCCTCTATAGAGACTGAATACTTATCTTAACCAGGAGGGATGATTCAATTGGCGGAATATGCAGACCAGTTAGGAAGACTGAAGAATCTAAGACAAAAGACCATTGGGACTTTGCCTGGCCTTCATGTAAAGAGACCAGTTAAAGCTTCTCCCTAGTGTTTCCAATTACCTTCTGTTTGCTTTGGTGCCAGTAACAACATCAAGAAAAAGGTAGTCAGTTTCTCTCTATAAGCTATGTAATACATTTTAAAAGTAGAGCACTTTGTCAATCCCCTATTTTAGAGTAATTACATACCAAGAAAGTTTTAAATATTCCTAATTTCCATTTGTTTCTACCCACAATATTACCACTCTGCTTAAAACAACAACAACAAAATGTAAAACAAAAGATCAAGTCAGCTCTCCTGAAAAAGAAAAATCTGTTCCGAAAGCTTTTGCTCCTAATCAATTGCCAATTTGGAAACAAGCCAAACAAATTTGGGGAAAAAACAATAAAGGATAAACATAAGACAATCATGAACACAGTGCAAATATCCTCTTTGAAAAATGTCAGTTACATAAAAAAGCCAATCGCGTGGAAAAGCATAACTTTTTCCCAAAGAAAGAAAGAAGTACCATTACTTACGGTGTCATGAGACTTATCCTTGACATCATAGACTGTTAGTTTTATTTTGGTCTCCTCATAGATGGGATACTCAGATGGGAATGTGACACCAGTCAAAAACAGTGGGTCTCTTGTTCCCTGTAACAGCACAAGCAGACAACTTTGATTCAATAAGGCAGCAACTGTAGTTGGCAGCACGCAAGTGACATATGAGAATGCAGAAAGTGTGCCTGCGTCTGTTTTTCGAGGAAATAGTTCTATTAGAAGAGATCTGAATTGTCAAATCTGGCTCATGGGCAACAACATGGCCCAGGGCCTTAAAGTAGTGATACAACTGCTGATAGTAAATGAACCTGCATCATTGTCAACACTGTCTTGAAAAAGTGTATTTTCATTATCTACAGAACCCTTGTTTAGGGTTAGTCAGTTCATTTAAAATACATTTAATAAATATAACTTGTAATTTATGCAAATAATCTAAGATATTGACTAACCAAATTAAAATGAAGCTATTTTCTCCGAAAGAACCATGTGGTAATCGTATGCTTCCATTCATTTCCTTTCTGTAATGATTCAATTGAAAGTCATGCTCTGATAGTGTCCATTTGTTTTTAGATGTTCAGCTATGATTTTTTTCCCTCAGAATCACTTGAAAACTAATGAAAGAAACTCTAAATATGATAGATTTGGGGCTATAAAATTACTAGCTCAGGATGCAGTGCACAGGATATTTCAATGCCTCAGAATTCATTTTTAGAGCTGACATCAGCATAAATTTTATACATATATATTGCCTATTATCATGGAGATGTTTGCTAGAGTTCTATAAACTAATTGTCTATGGGAATTTCTGAAAGCCCAAGTAATTCATTCATTCATTCTTTTATTCAACAAATATATTTTGCTTGGCACTGCATCAGACACTTTGGAACAGGCTATGAATAAAACCAAAAATAGCAAAACATGTTCAAATATAACATTTTAAAATGTGCCAAAATAAGACATTTCTTATAGTTAAGATGGTAAATTTTATAATATGTGTATTTTATCACAATAAAATGAAAACTAAGAAAAACTCAAAAATAAATGAGTGAATAAGTAAATTTTGGCAATATTTTAAAAATAACAGAAGTTTTAACTTTTTTATATAAAATGAATAACTTACAATTTTAGTTAACATGTCTTTATATGAATAAGATTATTTTTGTTAATATAGCATTAACTGTATATTATACCAACACTGGAACCTAAAGTTTCCAAAGGGCATATCCAGGGCTGCATGCAGTATCTGGGTCATTCCCATTATAGAAATGACTCCTGTTCAGTCTGAATCATTTATTCCACCACTGCATCAAAGCAGGCGGTCAGCCCTAAGCCAGCCAGGTCTGGGGCAGGCTAGTTAGGTTCTTACAGAGAAACTGCTTATTCAAAACATATGCAGCTCACAAGTCTAAGAAAAACAAGCAAATCTTAAGAAGTTTAGATTATACTTTCTCCGGCCCCAGATGTTTAAATAAGTATCTCTCATTCACTAAGGTTGTGAAATGTGTGATCAGAACAAAATAATCAAAAGGGAAACATTTCCTCTTCTGATTCTGATCCAACACAATAACAAGTTTCCTCTTGACACATTTTGAATGTTATATTAGTAATAATAAATGTAAATAGGAGACCTCCCATCTGACGAGTAATATTTATACCTTTTGCCTAAAAACATAGTTTGTCAAATTAATCATCTACTTTTTCTTGAAAAACATCGTAAGTTGAAAGACACAAACAGCAGAGAATATAAAGTTTCCACAGACTAAATAATATGGGGTGGGGGGAGCAAAAACACTTAACATGTTTAAAATTTCTCTAGGTATCGTACAACTATCTTTTTCTTCTCAAAATAAATATTTCAATTTAAAGTCTATATGTTTTCTTTATTCTATGCTCTATATGAGAATTTAAAGTGGGAACTTTTTTTCTATCTTTGGAAGAAAAATAAGCTCTTTTTACGAAAAGAAAAAAAAAAAGACAAGTTATTTTGTCATTTGTTCGTTCCAGTAAATTATCAACGCATTGCTTAATAATCTCAGGTATGTGCTTCTTAATGACAGAGGATGGTAATGCAGCATTACTACAGACTATGAACTAACTTGTTTCAGCTGTTCATTCAAATCCAGAGATGGGGCAGGGGAGGTGGGGGGAGAGGGAGAGCGAGAGCGAGCGAGTCAGCGAGCGAGCGAGAGACAGAGAGAGAGAGAGAGAGAATGAGAGAGATTAATGTAGGCACACAGCATCTCACCTCCACAATTTCCGTGCTGGAGTATCTTGTCAGACTCTGCTCCACGGGGTGGATTACGGAGATCTGCACCAGTGTATTCAGTTTACGATCACGGACAGGAGCCACAAGATCCTTGCATGCTGACAACGGCAGAGGAGACAGAAAGAAAAGAAACTAACACCATATCTCAGGGAAAACTTCTGCGCCAGGCTGAAAGTAAACTTAGCTACAGCACTGAAGGAAATCTCCTGGGGCTCAGGCTGGTTTTTACAGAGGAAGTCCCTTGGAAGTACCTTACAGAAATAGGAAGTCACGTGCTGTGGAGCTGAATTGAGAGTTCATTTCCACTGACCACATTTGCAGTTCATGCAAGTCTTGATTGGTCTGAGATCCCAGCTCTAATGCGTGACTATGCACACATGGCTCAGAAACCTCAGTGACTTTAATTAGTCATTAAGCCCTGGGCTTTAACTCACACTCCTTGAGGATGTGAAAGTTGATTTGGGTCATATCTGGGAAACTTTGGTGTTCCTTATTGACATGGATTGGATTAGATCAAATGTTTGAATGCATACTTGGCCCTTACCTATGTATTCACTAGAACTGGCCTCCCACAGTAATACACACCAACAGAAAGAAAGAGAGCAGTTTCCCAACCACAACAGCACACAAGCAGGGGAAGAGGAAGCAGAGGAAGAATTTTTAAAGCCCTAGGTCTGGAATTCAAGCTAAGCCTGGAGGAGATGGGTTAATTCTTGCCCAGGGGCCACAAAAGTTAAGGACTTTCCCTTGAGACACCAGGCTCATATTACAGACCCTCACCACCATACCATATTTACTTGAATATTTTCTCCTCTCACATATCATTCCCCCAATTTGAGGAAGAAAAATCCAGAAAAATATTCCTTTTAAGCAAGCCTGAATCTACTTTCCTCTCTATCCCCGCCACCCCCACCTCCCACCTTTGAAATAATAATTTTATTCCCCTCAGCTGAGTTTCTGAGATGTAAAGTGCCCTCACTAGAGGCGGTTCAAGTTAAATTTGGCTGGTGGCTTGCTGCAGGCTGGAGCTGTGGATGGGGCAAGTAGCCCCGGGTCCTTGATTTCATGGTGAGAGAATGCAGGGTTCTATACCATCCCTACCCCACTTCCCAGACCATAACAGGAAGGGAGAGAAAGATGAGGTATTTAAGGTATGTTGTGGTCAGAGCCTGCAAGGTCCTCACCATTGTTAAAAGGTAATGTGGCTTAAATCTGAAACTTGAAAGCAAAGGAAAGTATAGATGCAATTATCACCTTTCAGTTGCTTACAGATATCTCTTTTAGAAGTCCAAGGAGATACAAAAAGCAGGAACTTTGGAATGAAACAAGCCTGGTTTTAGTCCAGTTCAAATAGCTAGGCAACACTAGGAACATTATTTAACTGCTTAACTTCTTGCCAGACTTTGAGATCCTGCTGCTTCTGTATGGCATTTTGTCATTTTTTTTTCCTTATATAAACCACATGCCTCTAGTAACAGAAGAGAGCTTATGAAAGCATGTATGGAAAAAACATAATAGCTACAAAGTATTTAACCCTTCCTATTTTTGAGGCATTTTGCTAATTATCTCTGTATTCCTTAAAATGGTGCTTTGAATTATTTCAGTTTTACATAGAACTAGAACTGCAGGCTTAGAAACATGAAGCGCTCACATTTACACTACTGGAATTCTCTGGTAGCTCACATCCTACCCCACTGGCTTCATTTCTCTTCTTGGCATACTGACCTGCTCTCCTGCACAACGGTACCTCTCTTTAGAAGACCCACCGCCACACCACGATTCTTTATTACTCAACCCAAGAGACTTACAGTTTTAAAAAATACTGATGCCAGGTTTCAATAATGTCAACATATCACCGGAAGGAAAGAAAAAGCTAGATTTAGATTTTCACTGTTCTTTGGTGGTTATTTTGATCATTTCCTTTACTTGCAATATGAATGTGTTTAATTTTATTGCTCATAAAATTAAACTGTTGGTTTTCTGCTCACAGTAAACAGCTCTTTTTCCGTTTCCTGATATTGACATATATCTGTCAGAATTGTAAAGTTGAGGCCACTGTGTTTCAACTACAGGCATCTTGCCCACTTTCTGCTTGTAGCCCCATCTTTTATCTTGTGAGCTCATGACACCTTTGCTCAAAATAAGTCACTTCTTTTCTGAGTTCTTATCAGACTTGATTGTGGGCTGTGGTTAGTTCCCAGAAATGAGCAGCTGTTCTCCATTTTATCAGAGACACTCTCATACTCATTCCCCATAAAAACAGAGAAAATTTCTATTACACTGAAATGTTCTGTCCAACCCAATTTGCACATCCCCAATACTGATAAAAATAATGATGATGCTCTGTATTTTATTATATTCCATATCTAAAAACAATAAGGTTACATCTTGTCAGGAAAACAATAATAGTTACATCTTGGGCTGCACTTTTTTCTTCCTACAGCTCAGGATTTACTGTTCCCTAAGTCTTATTCCCTGGAGAGACCCTGAGATCAGGCAGAATTCCTAAGCTGTACTCCCAGATTTCCTGCTTTCTAGTTCTGTGGCACTGATTAAGTCACAAACTCTGACACTCAATTGCCTCATCTATCTACCTCCTTCTCAAGGTGGAAGTGAGGAAATCGGGCCTTTTTATAAACTGACTTTTCTATGCAAAAAAAGTTTACTAATATCATACTAATATATATTAATATCAACATTTACCACTATCTGATGTTTTATTATTGTGTAAAATTGTTTTTATTGACTCAGTCATACTCAACTTTTTAAAAGCTGTTAGCAGGTCCAATATTTCTCCATAAATACTAAATTAGTACGAGTCATTGCATTTCATAAGGTGAAACCTATTCACATCATAGATCTATACATACTGAATCAGTCCCACCAGACAGCTGATAAATTATGAGTGATTGGACTGTTTTGTGAAGATATTACTCACACGATCACTATAAAATCTAATCTGCATGAGAATTTTTTAGTAGCCAATAGAGAATCCTGAAAAAATCTGTTTTCAGGGGAAAAAAAAAAATAGTGGCTAGGTGAGGAGGATTATGCCTGGAATCCCAGCAATTTGAGAGGCCGAGGCCAGGGTCACCTGACGTCAGGAGTTTGAGACCAGCCTGGCCAACATGGTGAAACCCCATGTCTGCTAAAAATACAAAAATTAGCTGGGTGTGGTGGCACATTCCTGTAGTCCCAGCTACTTGGGAGGCTGAGGCACGAGAATTGCTTGAACCCCAGGGGCGGAGGTTGTAGTGAGCTGAGATCACACCACTGCCCTCCAGCCTGGGTGACAGAATGAGACTCTGTCTCATAAATAAATAAATAAAAAGTTATATCTGTCTTCCAGCTATACTTACCACTACTCATTAACCAAATAAAATTCTACTCTAGAAGTGGCCTGAATCTGTGGCCTTCCTCAGCTCAGAAGACTAAAAGAAAGCAATGCTTTGGGATTTTGCTTCTGTTTGGTTTTATTTAAGAATTCTACCCACTTCAATCTAATGGTCAGTAACAAACAAATGCTGCTGCAATCATTCATTCATCAGTAGATTTTTACTTTTATTTCTGCCTTCTTAATGGCTTTGTTTAGTACTGAGTTGTTTGACAGTGTTCTTAGAACTCAGAAGAGTTTAAATATGCAGGAGGTTGATAGGTGGGGATTCTAGTGTGCTTGTATCCAGTGTATTTTTTACTGGAATGGGGGAAAAATAATAATACAGAAGGAGTGCATTTTTAAAGTATAATTTGTGACTTGTCATCAGAAAAAAAATAAAGAGCAATAAGTGACTTTTTATTTCCTGATTAATTTTGCTATAGTAACTAGTAACATGGAGTTCACATTCTACTATGAGTGGCTGTGAGTGAGATGCCTACAGGCATCCCCAGCTCATATTTATACAGGAGCCAGGCAGTTTTCACTCTATGAGAAGAAAATCCTCAGTTGAAGCATAATGATAAAAATAAATGGAGGGGGCCACATTCAGTGACTCACGCCTATAATCCCAGCACTTTGGGAGGCCAAGGTGGGCAGATCACTTGAGGTCAGGAGTTCGAGACCAACCTGGCCAAAATGGCAAAACCCCCCGTCTCTACTAAAAATACACAAATTAGCTGGGCCTGGTGGTAGGCGCCTGTAATTCCAGCTACTTGGAGGGCTGAGGTGGGAGAATCGCTTGAACCCAGGAGGCGGAGGTTGCAGTGAGCTGAGATTGCGTCATTGCGCTCTAGCCTGGGCGACAGAGCGAGATGCCGTCTCAAAAAATAATAAATAAATAAATAAAGAGACTTAATATCTCCGGTGAGTGAGACTCTCTCTCAAAAAATAATAAATAAATAAAGACTCAATATGTCCAGGGAGGGCTAGGCACTGAACAAACTGGAAAGCTTATGCTATGTCATAAGATGGAACCTCTATAGAAAGTCATTGCCTGAAAAAATGAAGGCCCTGTGTCCTTGATTTTAGGATTTCTCCAAAGCTTGAAATCCACAGTCACTGTGCAGGTGAACAATGGAACAGCCACACAAAATACATCTGGTTGCTAGATTTGGCCAGAAGTTTTTCTGAGGAATAGAAATTGCCAAATTCTGGTCTTGATGCTTACAGCTACTACTTAGCCTCTTAGGAAGAGGGCACAGATTATCTTCTGCTCCAGTAGTTCTCATTGGAGAGTCCAGAGGTAAAAGGCAGGGATCTTCAGGAGTTTTGTGAAATCAAAGATTCTGTCTACAACAAAATACTGCTTTATATAAAATACCAGTTTCTGTTTCCTGTAGCCATCATTTCAAAATCAGGTAAAGGTTATTGAGTCTGTGATCCTTTCTATCATTCCAACCGATTTTGGCTGGAAGCCTAAAAATACCTCTTGACTCACATCAGAGAGCTCAGTCTCAGCAATAATCAATTTGAAGTAGAACACAACTGTTCATTCAGGTGCTTTTGAGTTCAGCAACACTGCTCGAATTCAAGTAGTTGTAAAGCATACATTAGACAATGGGGGTGTCAACAAGCAGGTGGGTGCCCCAGGCTTTCATGAGTGTGGTGGTGTGAACGACTGAGGCACTGTGAATTGGTGGTCAACAGAAGTGACCATCTCTTTCCCTCTAAGAAAACTGTCTTCTGTGAAGTGAGGTCTTTCTCTTGCCTCACTCTCACTTCATCTCTCTTCTTGCCATTCATTGTTAATGGAATCTAACAAAATTTATCCTCTTTCTTCCAGATCAAAGCAGTGGCCACAGGTGGGTGGGAATCAGTGAGGGGGGTATGACAAGAATTTCCACATCTCTACAATTCTGTACTCAAAATTAACCAAAGGAAATTTAGACTTAGAGGAGAAACCACATACCATAGCGTATGCAGGAGAAAGAAATTTCTTTTAAACTTAAGATAAAACCTTATTTAAGAGAGATATATATAACTTTGGATGAATTACTCAATCTCTTTGAATCTCTATTCTAGCATCTGTAAAACGGAAGTAAAAGAACACACTTCATTAACTTGCTATAAAGACAATAAAGTAATGCATACAGAATGCTAATATGAGTCCCTCTAAATTATTACTGACATTAATATAAATATACTGTGCATTAACACAAAAATAGATTTTATCTATCCTATATTTTTAAACTAATCATATGCTTAAGATATTCCAGATTGGTCCAAATTTTATATAAAGTTATTCTTTTTTCAGTAAAAGCATTTGTTAAATATATACCTGTGATTTTTTTCACCTTCTTGTTTTCAGATAGCTAAGTATACATTTTTTAAAACTCTTTACTAGATCATGTGTTAATTGTGAAAATCAGAGACATCATTAATATGCTTCTTTCTGTGAAATCAGATGTGTACACCTGCACTTGTAATTTTCACCTCTAATGAGGCACTTCCAAATGAGAAACTAACAATGGAGAAAGCAAAGTTGACTTTCTGTCTCCCAGCATATGTGCTACATGTAAATGGTCAACTCACCCTTTAAGCAGGGGTTTAACTAGGAGGTTAGTGCTCCATTACTCAGTGGATGATGGCCCACAGGGGAGCATTTGCTTAACTACTGAGATGTCCCAAAGGGTCAGGGAAAGAGTTGCTTCTCTGCTCTGTACATTTCCTTCATCAAAAAGGAAGACTGTGGATGCTAGTAAAGCTTCTTTTTCTTGCATTTAAAACTAAATGTTACAGCTAGAGCCCAATATAGTCTGATAGAAGCATACCTTCGAGTCTGATGAAAGCTTACCTCTTATACCCTCTACAGACACTGCATAAAGCAATGGGAGAGATAAATCCATGCCTGTTAAGAGCAAAAAGGGCCAGAGTACAGAGGACATTGGCATCCTCAAACAGAAAAGTGGCCTTAATACAAACAGGGGCCAGGCACAATGGCTAATGCCTGTAATCCCAGCACTTTGGGAGGCCCAGGCAGGCGGATCACTTGAAGTCAGAAATTTGAGACCAGCCTGGCAAACATGGCGTAAAACCATCTCTACAAAAAATATAAAAATTAGCTTGGCATGGTGATGCGCATTTGTAATCCCAGCTACTCGGGAGGCTGAGGCACAAGGATGACTTGAACCAGAGAGGCAGAGATTGCAGTGAGCTGAGATTGCACCACTGCCCTGTAGCCTGGGTGACAGAGTGAGACTCTGTCTCAAAAACAAAACAAAACAAAACAACCCAGAGCTTTAGGGAAATAACCATTTGGCTTCTTGCTTCCCTCAATAGCACCATTCTTAACTTACCATCATTTCCCTAAGGATGCACAAAAGACTTTTACAGCCTAGGGGGCAGTTTTGTATTCACTTCTCAAATTCTTAATGTTTGTTCAGGTTTCTCAAAACTGTCACATATATATCCTTCCTCTTTGTACTCCACAAAATTAAATTCCACTAATTAACTGATAAGCCAATTTAGGTTACGTTTCCAGTCCAATAAATTATTGGACTCCATTATATGGTTTCACAGTTACCATTCCATACCAGTGATTACATCTAGATTAAATCAGTTTACATCATACATTAAAAGATATATAGAGCACTTAAAAAGCCTAATAGCCCCTCTCTCTAATTACTTTACTAGTATAATATGCTTTCCTATTTTTAATCTCCTTTGCTTTTTCTTGTTCTTTATTCTTTTCCCTCAAGAATTTTAAGACAGCAATTTTCTGAAGCGTAGGAGGTCAACCTCTCCAGTTCAGATCCCCTGAGTACATTCAGAAGAGGATGCTGCCTAGGCTCAGTGCACTACAATCCATGATAATTCAATCATATATAGTAAAATGGCAGAATGTACAGTGTTCCTGCCCAGACTAATATTCACACAATGAGAATTGCACAAGTAGTTGGAAATACTCTCCTCACTACTGACTATCTGTTTATGGTTATTTCTTAGAAGAATATGGTTCTATATCATGCTGAGTTGATTTATGGCCATTAATATATATCTTCCCAACTGTATTCTGTATTCTCTGTAAAATCTTTGAGTCTTTAATTCATTGAGAGTAGCTCTCATCTTGTCCTTCCTCTCATTTTAGCTTATTTTCAATTGGGCAAGCCTGTTTTTTATAATTTTCCTCATTTGACATTATTCCTTTTTGTTCTCTTCTCTGTTGTCTCATATTTCCTCTCCAACATATGTTTCTGTCATCACTCTGAAAGATGAGCTTATCAAAGTCACCACTCATATATTTTATAAGACTTGGGACTCTAGGAGTCAAGCACACACTGCTCTTAACAAACCACAGCTTCTCCCGTCCCTTCACTGGTGGTGGTAAAGTCTTTATAGAAACAAAATAAAAATGTGTTATGTTCTCCTTAACTTTTGTGTGGGAGATTTTAATTAGCACACACTTCCTAAGGGACCAGCATCGCTGCCAACATAATAGACATTTGTTGGAAAAATAAGAACAAATGTATAAAAGTTGGCATTTTAAAAAATTAGAAAATGTGTGGGTTTTTTTAGTTTGTTTTCTTTTGTCTTTTAAGGCACTAGGTTCTAAAAATTAATGTCCCAAATTCAAAGTCAGGGTCTTTCTCTCCAAGAAAGACGATATCCATATAAGGGAAAACAACAGTATTCATGTTAGATTTCTAAAAGGTCAGCGGATAAAAGCAATTCAATGTTTTTGAATTGTTTTGAAAGAAAAGAAATCAACCTAAGGAATCAGCACATATATACACATAAACTAAATGAGTGAATAAACATACAGACAAATAAATAAAGCCATTCTAAGGTAATAATCTCTTAGGCATATTGAAATAATGCTAGATAATAGTATTCCTACCTTGCAATCATAAAATGCTAATATTTTCCATATTTTAGGGTTATTATTAAAGATAATACATAAAACATGCAAACAAGGTGAAGAGTGGCAGGAAGCATAATTTGCTAAATGCTTAATATGTGCCAGGAAACATTGGCCTTAGGCTCTTTCCTTGTGTTAGCTCATGTATGGAACACCACGCCTTCTGCTGCCTTACAGTTCCATTAGTTCCATATTCAAATATTTAACTAACCAGCCAGTCAATATTTGTGGTTACACTGTCTGGCTCAAGGATAAATACTATCTTTTTATTTAACCAATAGCTTACTATTCAGTAATCTGAGTTAATTTGTTTTCAATAATGTCATTCTGCTTAGTCTGGTTGTCTGCATTTTCAATGGTGATTTAGCTTTGCAACAAGAATTTTAAGACTATCAACACTCTGATGATAGAATCCAAATAAAACTTGAGGAAAAGATGAATCTAATACCATGGGGAGAAAACAGATGACAGAGTTATTGAGGAATATAGGTGATAATTTGCAAGAGGGAATTTAAGAGATTTTGTTGTAGAAATATTGCTTTAGAATTCTTGCCACATTGAGATTGGAGCACCAATGCTCCTAAATTTCTTTACAACTGATTCACTTGTAAATTAAACTGATTTCCTTGAAGTAAAATATTAGATTCAGACTGTTGAGAAATAAACCCTGAAATAAAATTTGTTATTTTTGTACTATCCTATAACAGAACAATATTAAAACATGTCACCATATTTTATGTGGGTCTGTGTGTGTGTTAAATAGAAATGTGCTGGCCTTTTAAAGAAAAAAAAATGGCTGAGAAGATAAAATTCACTTCTCTAGCTGGGAGTATTATTGATACTAAAATAAACTTCACACCCAGTACCAATTCTCAATTTAAGTATCACTGAAGAATCAAGAGGGAAAGAAAAACAGCACAACCTCTGCCTGGAACAATGGTGCTCACGGGAAATGCTCTTGGATTGTCTGTGCTGGGAGAAATGAAGATGCCAGTTGTACAGCAGACAGCTTATTTGCACATGAAAAGAACAAATTTGGTTCAAATCACTGTTGTCAGTACCAGAAGACTCCCATTCTCAAGCTTATGTCCTGTTCCTTTAGTTTCTCAGGTCAGTCCTCAGAAAATCCTATTTTGTTTTGCTTTCATGAATATTACCTAGGTGGCTGAGACTCCATCTTCAAGCAATTGAAATAAAAACAAATCTGTGCCCTCATCTTTTCTGGTTTTGATATCCCACACTTCGTGCCATAAATTCTAAGCTGGCCTAGCACCGCCTATCGTTGCATTCAGACTTGGCTCTTTTTGTTCATGCTCCAAATCCAAGTTCCACTTTGGAAACAACAAGTGTTTGCAGCTTTCTGCTGCTCTTTTCAGCGGGAACATATGTGCTGCTTAAGAAAGGATGAAAATGTTATTCCAAGAAGGAAAGCAGGTCCGCCTGAATACTAAAAGCAATATTGTGAGTCGGTTCATGGAAACCTGTAGTGTTAGGATTGGGCTGAAGAAGTAAGTGGAAAAAGAAATGCAAGGAACCACCTTAATTAAGCCTTTACCACCCCTTCTTCAGGGTCCGAGGTGGCAACATTTTTTTGAACATCTACCACTGATGTGGGAGCCATAGGATTTCTGTCCAGTACAAGCATATGGCCCATGAGTGGATTCAGCAGTGCACATAGGTTATTGGGGAGGGGCCGCTTCCCTGATCTACCTCTGAACCAAAAGATGAGGCCAACGTGGCTGCTGGAGAAAGGTTACAGAAAGGGTGGCAGGAAAGTCAGGGCTTCAGTTACCAAAGGTGGATGGCTAAGGGGAGTAGACTCAAGGTGGCTGGACTCCGAGTAAGTGCACAAAATGATGTCACGCAAGTATTTAGGAGTTTGAGGGAGAATAAAGAAAATAGGGACCTGGAATGTTGTCTTAAGGAGTTGAAAGTCTCCTGAGGTAATCTATTTGGGCAGGAGGTAGCAAGCAGACTGGAAGGCAGCTGTTCAATCCAGATGACTTCACATACAACACACTGACTCACGGTCTGGGTTTTACCAAATCCTGAGCATGCTTTCTCAAACCAAAATATTTCAAGAGAATTGCATTGTGCGGATGGCAGTTAAGGGCTTGAATTTTAGGAACTGGTGTCTAAATTAAGGTTAAAAATTATTTAAGTAATTTTTTTTTCCTGAAAATTTGTTTTGGGCTTAGTGGCTATGTGTCAAGCTAACCGTTTTTAGAAAACTGCTATTGCTCGAATGCTAAATATTTTACCAGTAGAAATAAATTATTAAATTGAAGACATATAAAAAGAGATTAGGAGGTAAGAGGAATAGGGAAGAATGAGAAAAATAGATGGTTCTAGGGGCATAATGAGCTTCTCATTTTATTATCTCCATCTAGATCATCCTTTGGGAAAGAACCAGTTTTGAAGCGCTTAAAGAAGATAACTCCAGTTTCGTTTCAGTCATCAATCATGTGTGATTTTGTGTAGGCAAAAGAAAATCTCAATATTCATTTGACTAACTGGGCTTTGAGGGTGTCGATTCTTCTGTCATAAGATAGTTGACTCACAGGAAATAAAACAAGGTTCATACAGATAAGCTAAAGCTAGAAATGACTAGTGATCCAGGATATAAGAACTAAGAGAAGGAGGAGTCTATAAGTGAGAAAGCAAATCTGGGCTGGCTGGAAAGCAGAAGGTCTAATTATTTGGAGCAAAATCCACCAATTCAACAGTTTGTGAAAGCAACCTAGATCAGACAACTTCATGGGAAAGAGTGGTTCTAAGAGGATCAGTGTTTGAAGGGAAAAAGAGCATACTTCTCGGAATATTTGGGATCTCCAGGAAGAGCAGTTCAAACGAAAGCTCAGCAGAGTGGCTGCTAGCTCAAAGTAAAAGGCCTCAGAGCCCTAAGCATACAGAAAGTTTCAGAACAGAGGAGTAGTTTACACTACTCAAATTAATTAAAAAGAACCTCTTCCAGGATGCACTGTAGCCTAGGCAAGATGAGAATATGATGTACCTTCTCTGTAAGGTCTTCTTGGCAGTTCTTACTTGCTCTACGCTCCAAATTGCCAAAAGTTGAGGGCCATAGATTCAGTCCTGACTGTGTGATTTGGGGTTGGTTATGGAGTCTTAAGTATCTTCATCTGGAAATGGGGATGATAATTATGTTTATTCTCACTTAGTGCTTGTGTGGATCTAATTAAATAAAATGTGTGAAAAAATTTATTAAATTCTTAACAATGTATTAGTAATATACTTCTCAATTTCATCTATATTAGCTCAAACAACTTGCAAAATTGGAATTATTATCTGCAATTTACAGATAAGGAATCAGAGTTTCAGGGACAGAAAGGGATTAACCCAAGATAATAATTAGAATAATATCATTAGGGAATCACTTATACATCTAGCACTATTCTTAGCACTTTAGGGATGCTGTCTGATTCAGTCTGCAAAATGACCCAGGAATGATGAATTTTTCAGGACTTTTGAGGCAGAGTCAGGATCCAAAGGCTCGCTGAGGCTGGCAGTCCAAATACCAGCCTGGCCCTGACTTCCCTCAAGGGCACATGTTGTAAGCTAAAATTTAAGCTCAAATCTCCTTCTGTCAGTCTATTTCTATTATTTCAGTTGTCTGCTCTTGTTGTTATTTGTATATGTCTGTTCTTAAGAACATTTCTGCAGGAAGACTGGTTGCTTCTCTGATGCTGTCATAACACAGGAATCTTCAGGTTACACTGCAAGAATTTTGGCTCCCCAATTCTACACAGGTATGCAGTCATCAGATACGCAGTCTAATTATAGATCTCAACTTGTTCACCTCAGCCTATAAGCTGATTCTTCTTGTCAATTTTCCCTAAAAGAACCCCAGGCCAAAAGACTCTATTTCTCTAAAATTTAATATATTCATTTGAAAACAATGAAAATTTAAAAGTTAAATAACTATATTCATTGGAAATTTTAAAATGGATTACTTTTTACAAATAATTGTGTTGGCAGTAATTATGAAACATTTCAAGGGAACATATAAATATATTGATTTATTTTATGAATAAATGTGTGAGGATAAAGCAATGGAATTCATGCATATCAGCCCATAGATATTTATTGAATGTTCAAATGTGCCCAATATGATTCCAGGTAACGGTTTCACAGCACTAAACATGAAAACAAATTCCCTGTTTTATGGGACTTACAGTCTAGTATGACAAGAAATTTTTTTAAAAAACAATGAGAATTCTAAACAGTGTAATAAACTTGAGAGTGTTAGGGACTAGTGGATCAGGCAAATGTTCTCTGATGAGGTGGCATTTGAGCTGTGACCTAAAACATACCAAGGAACCAGCTGAGGGGGAACAATAAGTGCAAAGACCCAAACATCTGACCTATTTGAGAAGCAGAAAGAAGCCCCATGGGTTGATGGAGAGTGAGCTAGAAAATTAACACAAGGTAAGGTGAGAATGGCCTGCTCCCTAAGACCCATTTTGATTTTATTCTAAGTAAAATTGAAGCCATTGGAAGATCTTAAGTAGGGGAGTAAAGAAGTTACGTTTATATTTTTAGAAGAATGGTTGTTCCATCAGGAAGAGACTGAGCAGGGATAAGAATAGAAACAGACTCACGAGGACTTGCCTGCTGGCCTGGGTGAGAGCTCACAATGGCTTGTAATCGAAGGACAGTGGTAGAGATGGAAAGAGGTGGTGAAATTCAGAATATATTTGCAACCTAGAACTTGCAGGACTTGATGATGGATTTAATGTGAGGTTATAGAAAAAGAAGAATCAAGAAGGCATTATGGTTTGGGGATTTGAGTAACTAAGTGGATGGTGGTGTGCTTTATGGAGATAGATATCATGGGGGAATTAAAAAAAAGTAGAGATTTAAAAACTCAGGTTTTAGCTATCTTAAAATTTTTAAAATACCTCCTAAACAAGCGAGTGGTGTTATCTGGTAGCCAGTTGAATATGGGAGTAGAAAGCTCGGTGGAAAAGTGAGAGCAGGAGTTACAAATTTTGAAAACAAAGGCTTACAAATATTACCTAAAGCTGTGGACCTTGGAATTACTTAGAGGGAAAAGCAATTTGCATTGGGATAAAACTAACATTCTAAATTTGAACAAATTTTGACCTGGAATACCCACATGCTCAACCTCACTTCTGCCACCTTATCACTGTGGATAACAGCTGAGAATAATCTCTTTGTCACTGGTAGACGTGATGGAGGTGTAAGGGACAGAGAACTTAAGCTTTGGACTTTTTTCTACCAGAAATGTCACTGCAGGCAAGTCACTTAACCACTCAAAGATTCAGTTTCTTCCACTACAAAATAGGAATAACATTGCCTTTGCCAACTACAAAAGCTCAAATAAGAAGCATTTTGGGAAAGACTGTTTTGTACAATAGAAATGTAAGAGAACTTATCTTTAATCTTGCATTGCACTCCATTAAGTCTCTTCATGTCCCCATGGCATGGTCCCCAAGTGACTTAGGATACATTTGGATGCCATCTGCTCAACAAAAAAACTGACTGACAAACTTCAACCATACAGACAGCAGCATCAGGCGACCTCTCTCTCTCCCAACCCTGGTGGCTTTTGATTTTACAGAAAGCAAAAGCATCTGATAAACAAAGCCCTGAGGTAGTCCTGATTCCTCAGTCACCCCTAAGTAGCAACAGATGCTGCATAGAGAGACCTGTTTCAGTGACCAATGCTCTCAGTAATTAGACAATGGAGGGAGAAAGTAATTAGGTAAACCACACAGAAATAGAAATAAACTGTATGGGATATGTTGGTCATGGATGAAAGACAAATTTAAAAAAAAGTATAAAGGAAACATTTAGGGAAAAATAACTAATAAATAATTTGCTCAATCCATGTTGAATAATCAATTTAAGCCTGTGAAGTTAAACCTGATTAAAGACATGCTGTAATTAAAAAGTTCCTACAATGTATTACTTAGAAATAAACATGACAAGAAGAATAGATCTATTTTATGTCAACACAGTTCAGTTAAATGATATAGTCCTGGCAGGAGAAGTGGGAGAGAAGTTTGAGGTCTTACATACTTCTCATTTATTAATTGATGTATCATATCTCATATCTGCAGGGTGCACCAAACGAGAATTTAGACCAACGTCACTAAGAACAGGCTATAATCCAACTGCAGAACACGCTAAATCTTGGTCACCAGAAAACCACTACCCACCCGACAGATGTGTAAAGAAGCTCCAATTGGTTCGTTTTCTCTTCTTTCAATTAAATAACTGTATCAGAAGTACAAAAACCTCATATAGGCCTTAGATAACCTTTTATTGCTGTTCTCTTTCCCATTCCTGTGCTTTTAATCATAAACCACAAAGAACATGGTCTTTGGAATTAAAATCCAGATTGCTCTACATTCTAGACATATGCCTTCACACAAGTGAATGAACTTGTCTGTGAAACATAGGTAATGGGAAGCAACTGTGGAGTCTGTAATACGAACAAAGGAGAAAATATCAAAAGTGTTTAATGCCTTGTGCTTAGAAGGTGTTCAGCAAGTGATGGCAATTACTATGCACAAAAGGGCAGTGGCTAGACTCCCTGCTCAAGGAAGTTTAGAGTGTGATGAAGTGATTTATTCAAGGAAATATTAATCATATGTTAACCAACCACTTACACTAATTCATTTAATCATCACAAGAACTTTATAAGGTAAATAGTAATATCCTTCCCGTTTTCCAGATAGGAAATAGAGATTCAGAAACATTAGGCAATTTTTCTAAGGCCTTATAGCTATAGAGTAGCAAAGACAGGATTCAAACACTAGCAAGTTGGCATCACACTCCTAGTTCTTAGTTGGAAGCTATACTGCCTCCCTACTTAGGCTCAGTTTCAGCCTGGAATGCAAATCCATTTCTATTTATTGTCTTTTTTGTTGTTGTTGAGTTGTTGGTGAATGCTTGTTCTGAAAAATATCTCCTTGAAAGTACTGCTAGTTATCCGATGCTCTCAAAATTGACATAGCTCAAAGAAAGGCTCAATGGGAAAATTATTGCCTACATAAGTAGGCAATTAGAGGCACAGCCTGCCTAAAAAGTCCTCTCTGTCCAGCTCAGCATGGCCTGAGCCTCCTCTGAGTTTCATCTAGCACAGCCCCAGAGGCAGTAAGACTCAACACATCATGATACCTACATATAATTTGGTGGCAATAAAAATGTTTAAAGACTTGTGTTCATTTAGAATTTTAAAATGAGTCTCTGATATACATGCAACAATTATAGAATATTGCAAGAGAATTTCTAGAGCTTTAATCTATTTTAGAGTGGAATTATAAGCAATAAAGAGGGAAATGTAAATGAGCATTAAATGCATCACCTTGGAAAACGAGCTCTAGGATTTCATGTATTTTTTCTATTTCTTTTTTTCTGAATTATCTCTTGTGTTCCTCCTAAACCAACTGAAATCCTGCTCATTCTTTAAGACTTGGTCCAAATACCTCCTCCGTTGAGATCTGTTTTCGATGCCATTGTTATAACGAATTATACTTGCTCAGCACTTCTATAGTTCTTGGCTTATGCCTTTATTTTGCCCTTATCACAATCTGCCTGACATTATCAAAGTTGTTTATCCTCATCACCTCCTGAAAACTCCTAGGAAGTACGAATCAATGAGGAGGGGGATATTGACTGATGGTTAAAAGCAGGAGCCTCTGAATCAGACAAAACTCAGCTTAGATACTGACCCCATCATTCAACTTCTGTAAGATCTTCGGAAAATAGACCTTTGAGAATCTAAGATTCTTAATCTGTCCAGTAACGACAATATGGGAGGAGATATTATGGTATGAACTCAGACTCCTGGGTTCAAAGCTTAGGCTCACCACTTTACCTGTTTATATTTAAGTTTTCTTACATAGAAATCAGGGTTGATAAGAGAGCAATTACTCATAATGAAATAAGAAGTAATTAATATATGTAAATTATTTAGAACAGCATATGGCAAACAAGTAAGCACTCAATAAATGTTAGTTACTTTTAATATTATTATCCTGTAGAATTGTGGTGAGAAATACATGACATGCTATTTGTAAAGTTAAGCCCATAATAGATGCTGAAAAAATGGTAATTGTTGCTGTGTCCTCCTAGGGCTCTGAACAATGACTTGTCATTAGAAGGCGCCCAGAAAATGGTAGTTCAGGGAAATGCAATGTTTTATAAGGGATGTGTTATACTACAAGAAGCAAGAAGGCCAGCTGTGGTGGTTCATGCCTGTGCTCCCAGAACTTTGGAAGGCTGAGGTGGTAGATTCACTGGAGCCCAGGAGTTCAAGACCAACCTGGGCAACATAGTGAGAACCCCCTCTCTACAAAAAATAAAAATAAAAAAACTAGCCAGGCATGATTATGAGCACCTGTGGTCCTAGCTACTCGGGAGGCTGCTGGCGGAAGGATTGTTTCAGCCCAGGAGTTGGAGGCTGCAGTGAGCTATGATTATACCACTGTGTACTAGTCTGCGTGACAGGGTGAAACCCAGTCTAAAAACAAACAAACAAACATAAAACAAAAAAACAAAAAAAAAATCAAGAAAATAGATGGCAATAAATTTATGATGAGGCAACAAAATATAAAATAAGGCAAGCACAGGCCTTGTTTAATTCTTAGCAGTTGCTTCTCTTATCGCATCCCATGTGGTGAAGTAAGAGTTTTATCAATAGAATAAATGTGAAAATATTCCTCTGTGCTTGGTATTCCCTTCAGCTAGCATACCATGTAGAAGGTAAAAATACTGAAGAAGATATACTAGAACCCTCCATTCTCCCACTGGAGTTTTAAAAAAGTCAGAGCCCTATAATCATTTATAGAACAGAGACCAGCAAGAGAGTAGGATTGTGAATATAGAAGATAATTCATAAGTTGGGCCTCCTATGATTTTTCCTTTTAGAAAAACATATAAAACAATGCCTGATTTATAGCAATTTATAAAGTATAAATGGACCTGACATGCAGGTTAATGAAGGCCCTTGCAATTTGCAAATGCTGTGTCTGTAAAGATATGAGACATTTTCTTGTCCAGATTGTCAGTGGGGCACATTTTTATACATTTTTAAATACCGAGCACAGAAAACTGATCACATGATTTTATCTTTTTTTTCCCTAAATGGGCTATTAAAATACAGTACCTGCATATACAAAATCCAAAGTCAGTTCACATTATTTAATACATGACCTAACAGACAAAGTATTTAGAATCCGCCCTCTCCTGGACAAAGCCTTAACCACCAAAGGGGATAAGCACTCCTTATTTATAGCCACTATAATATTTGAATTAACCTACCTGAGGACTTCTTGTCATTGTACTGGGACATATTGTTGTGAAAAAACTGAATTTTAATCATCAAACTCTAGGATGGTACACATCATTTACCTGGTACAGATGTATACTGAATTGCATATCCACATGACACTTCTTTCAATCATCCACTTCCATAGAAAAAATACACCTTCTACAAGTGGTGGCTTACAGAGTGAATATGAAGTTAATTTCCTATTAAAAAAACCTTTATGTATTTTTTATATATTAAAAAAATTTTAATATATACCACTCTTCCCAAAGGATCAGGATGTAGATGAATCAAGAATCTTATTTGAGGAGAATACTATTTTCATTTTCCTTCTAGAAATACAAGAATGGCGGACCTTTCTATATGTAGCTTGTATAATAAATAATTATTTATTGTGTGTCTTTTTTTTATGTTCTGAATTTGGAGCTTTCATCTTGTTCCAAACACCAACCATCTGCTCATACAGCTCTCCTACTCTAGAATGTAATTTCCCCTTTCCTCTAATTATTCTAATCCTATTTCCTTTCTTCAAAAATTGGCCTTAGTCAGTCTTCCTTAGTTAGCCTCAGTGACTACTCTTTCTCATAAAATTTTTATGCAATACCTAATGTTCTTAGGTATCCTAGGAAATAGTTTAGCTGTTAAATGATTTTTAATGATTTTAAGAGTAGTAGTTAAATTTCTCTAATTCTATTTAGAGTTAATTAAAGGCAAAAAGCAGAATTTTACTTCTTAAGATATGCCACTTTTCTTGCTCAGTGCATTCAGCTTATTTATTAAAAACAACAACACTTGATTATGAAATTTACATGTGTAGTTTGCAAAGACTTTACAAGATATAGAAGAGCATAACAAAGGAAATAAAAATTCTACCAACTGATGAGAACCATGATTGAAGATACACACACCTTCCAATCTTGTTCTCTTGCACACAGAGACACAGATAGTTAAATAAAGGCCATATTGTGCATATAGTTTGTTATCCTGCTTTTAAAACTTTCATATTCTTTTGTGTGATGAAATATCCTTCTGATAAATGATTTTTAATGACTGATTAATATCCTATCTTATGAACATATGTTTCACTTTAAAAATTAAACAATAACTTCTGCTGATCAACTCTGAGTTGGGGATGAAATACAGTGGCCTTTACTTTCTTTCATCCCTCCTGAATTTGACATAGAAGAAAAGTCAGGGAATGAGATGGTGAAATAGAAAAAAAGAGGGTTAAATATGTCTAAAAATGTACGATGGATGGCTACATTCTAGATATAATTATGATGTGTTTCTACATTGCCTATTATTTATTTTTGTGATAATTTTTGCTATATTAATATAAAATTATAGCAGCTAATGTAGATTTACCCATTTTAGAGAAAACCTAGAAATAAAGGCTTTGTTAAATAATTTGAATCACAGGTTACTCCAATTTTATGTGCCAGTAAAACCTATGGTGAAGGAGTCAGCATATTTTATTATTTTTTTTATTTTTATTTTTTTGAGACGGAGTCTGGCTCTGTCACCCAGGCTGGAGTGCAGTGGCCAGATCTCAGCTCACTGCAAGCTCCGCTCCCGGGTTTACGCCATTCTCCTGCCTCAGCCTCCCGAGTAGCTGGGACTACAGGTGCCTGCCACCTCGCCCGGCTAGTTTTTTGTATTTTTTAGTAGAGACAGGGTTTCACCAGGTTAGCCAGGATGGTCTCAATCTCCTGACCTCGTGATTTGCCCGTCTCGGCCTCCCAAAGCGCTGGGATTACAGGCTTAAGCCACCGCGCCCGGCCTGTCATCACATTTTAAATTTAAGAGAAAAAATTTTTCGAAGAAAATTATTCTACACATAATATATGGATTCTTAAAAGAAAACAGCTCCACAAAAGGCAAAAGATCTAACAATCTGTTGGCTTCAAATCCCATATCTCTCCATCCTTTACTCACTAGATGTTCAGCAGCATCCAATCACCAGGCCTGATCCCATTATTCAGATAGCTGCAGCTTAGTTAAAGGTGAAAGTGAGGGGACAATGCAACAAGCATGAGAGTGAGATCTCACTGGCTCAGCATGTAGTCTATCCTGCAATGGTCCTACTCTGATCTTGGGATTTCAGTAGTCCAGCAAACGGTCCTCCACTATCTTGCCATTCTCCCTGTTTTTTTTTTTTGGTTTGTTTTTTGTTTTTGTTTTTTACCTCAAAACCAGAACAACGTGTAACTTGGTTTCATTCCTGGTCAAATCACTAACCTAATTTACTACCCTTCGATCCCAATATTCCCATTATAAGAACCCTATTATGTGTTATTTAAATGTCTAGTATAGCTCGTCCCCTCCTACTTGGAAAGTCACCCAATTCTTAGGATCAATATGAACAATATCCAAATTAGTATCCATACCCTGCATAAGCACATAGACGTCTTCTTTGAATTCTATATCTAAAGTAGTCTCTCTTTCACCCAAGTCAAGTGCCTCTCCCCCGGATATGTTCTATCCAGTGGCCTATCTTTCTGTCTACATAGAACTTAACACTATCTGAAATGATTTTATATATAGGTTTTCAACGCCTCTCCTAATATAATTTAGATGAGCAAATGACCTGTGCTTATTAAGGCTTTCACTCTAGCTTTCAAGCCCCCATTCCTATCATAATCAACCCCAAAGCTTGTTGACATGTACAAAATGTATCTTTTATTGTATCCCGTATCTGGTCATTTGGCTTGCATTGAGTATTAGCCATCAAAGAATAAATTAATTTCAAGAACATTACTTCAGAGTGTCAAGGAAAGAACACATGGAACACATATGCAAACATATGCATGCCATTCTTTCCTATGTATTTAATAGGTATTAGTATCTATTGTTTTGGATTTATAGTATATATTATGTACGTATAAAATATGAAGACATTCTCATAAGCATTCTATTGACTCTAGACATAATAAGTGGAGGTGAATAATCAACAGGAGAAAAACCTTAAAGTAGTTCATAGAAGTGTATTTTATATACTTGTCAAGATCAGTCTTCTTTATACATTTTCCACAACTGTTTCCATAAAGAAATGTCCTTAGTTTTTAAGAAATGATCCCTCTTCTTAAATGCCAACTTTATTGAAATCAAAACAATTTCATTAAACCATAAACAAACTCAGTGTTCTCTTAGGTTTTTAACTATTTCTTTCTTTGTGAAACAACAACAACAACAAAAAGTCTTGATACACTCGAAGAAACAAAATATGAGAAAACAGAGTTGCAGTTGTAGGGGTGAATTATTTAATTTAAATGCAGTCAACCTTTAGAAATACATTTAACAATGGACAAGAGATACTCAGTTTTTCAGTACATGCTTATCTTGTGCTCAAGACGCTTTTAGCCAATTAGCTTGCTCAATTGACTAAGTACCTCCTACCTTACTTATTTGGATAAGTAAGGAACTTCAGCAGAGGAACTCAATAAGCAGAGGAACTTCAGCAAGATATAATTATTATATAGCAGCACACAAACAAAGCGGACATAAATCCTTGATGGAAAATAACTTATACAAAGCAAGATGGTATCTAACAAATTGGTCGGTGTGGCTGCTTTCCTAATTTAAAAAGCAAGGCCATTGAAATTCCTAAATAATTTGAATACTTTGGTTAAGAGTACAGAATCAAATACCAAAGATTTCGTTAAAAAAATTAGATGAGGCCGGGCGCGGTGGCTCAAGTCTGTAATCCCAGCACTTTGGGCGGCCGAGGCAGGCGGATCACGAGGTCAGGAGATCCAGACCATCCTGGCTAACATGGTGAAACCCCGTCTCTACCAAAAAAATACAAAAAAAACCAGCCGGGCGAGGTGGCGGGCGCCTGTAGTCCCTGCTACTCTGGAGGCTGAGGAGGGAGAATGGCATAAACCCGGGAGGCGGAGCTTGCAGTGAGCTGAGATCCGGCCACTGCACTCCAGCCTGGGCGACAGAGCCAGACTCCGTCTCAAAAATAATAATAATAATAATAATTAGATGAAAAAGCCCTCTACCTTACTGAATTTCTTTTTCCTAGAATTTGTTCTTGTTTTACTTCTGATTAAATAAATATGCACCCCCTTAAACATGATACAAATATCTAAGAAGCTATTATTCTTTCATTAGTTGTTAGGAAATGAATAGAAATGACTCATACAATAGGTGACATCGAAGGATTTGTGGGATTAAAAAATCTCAAAAAAAATGACAAAAATATACAGTAAAACATACAAGTGTTTATCTGTAATATCCTTGAGAGAGTAGTTTTTAAAAAGTCTTCAAGAAATGTGTAGTTGAAGATCTTAAGTGCTAAGGAACCTAACAGTTTGGGAACTGTGTCTTCTAGGATCAACAACACAGTTCCATGATGACTTGAAAAAACATTCATCAAGCATTTCTTGCCATTTGATAAGACAGAATTATTTGGTGTTGTTTCTTAGTATATTTTTAAAATAAATATAAAAAAAGGAAATTGAAGTTTTTTATACTGGAAGAACATTATTATGAATAAATTATTGCAGCTGCTAATCTGTTAATTCTCTGATTCAAAAACGGAAATACCAGTGATGATAGTGTTGTTACTGAAATTTACTTGGCTTTCTAAACAAACAGCATAGTTAGGTCTTCGAACAAGATAGATTCTCTTAATTGCACTAGAAGACAGGTATTTGGCTCAGGTATGCCATTTCTTGAAGGCTGGCCACCACATTTGCCTGACAATTGCCACCCTAATTGCTCTGCTTCTTCAGATTCCCTCTTTTTCCAGCAGGCAAACAACAAAGCTTTATTTGTGCTTGGAAATACATCAAACCACTCTAATGAAACTTCACTTTTCAGAAGTACTGTCAAAAATGTAAAAAGTGAGTTTCTTCTCTTAAAAATGAAAGATGGATAGATGTAAGCTCAAGTAGTAAGAGTGAAGAGTGCCTAGCCTTTCTTTTGCTCTTCAGCTCCATTTCCAAAAACATGTTCTTTTTATATCTGATACAATCTGAAAACTCTCTAGAGAAAGAGAGAGAGAAAAAAAGAATAGCTTCATTTTTGATACTATAAAATTTTCTTGAGTTTTTCACATTTCTGCCTGTTTCTCAATGCCTGGAAAAATTTAAGTCTTTAATATTTAATTTATAGCACATTTTTAGCTATATTTGTAACAAAGAATGTTCAAAAAATGAATTACATATCAACTATGGTCTCAGTAAGTTGTATTTTAAAATAAAATATTTTAGCAAAAAATATAAATATAAAACATAATAAAAATGCATGTTCCTAAAATACTTAGAAATTCCAACCACTAAATACCAGTATAGAGTACGTATACTGGGTTTCAGTATTTCAATTTGCTCCCCAAACTTTAGAAAATATATGTTAATATGTAAAAATGTTTATACTATAATACTATATATGGTCTCTGTATATGAAATTGAATATGTGCATGTGTTAGTCTATAAAACTTAGTTTAAAATAAAATGTAAAAATACTACTGTCTTTCCAAAATAATTCAGAATCATGAAAGGAAAAAAAAAAGACCAGTCTATATAGTTCATATGAACCACATTTTTACCTTAAGTACCTCTTTGTAGCTAATTTCCTAATGTTATTTTTGCAGTCACACTTAATTCAAATATAAAGTAGTTTCCACTCATTAGTTAAGTAGTGGACTGGTCTCAGAATGCATACTTTTAATTCATCCTTGGACAAAGTTACAAATTTTTACATGTGACAGATATTTAGAGTTGCTTAAACAAGTCAAAGCTTGATTGAAAGTTAAATTCTCACACGTCACTGGCATGTTCACAAAAATCAATATGGAAGAGTCAGGGAATGTTCTTGAATAAGACAGAAATGGGCAAGAATCCTGGAAATGCCATAAAGAACACAAAGACAAACTATAGGTGGCCAGTCTCCAGCCCAGGTATAGAAAATTAGACAAACAGAGTTGCAGGAATGTTGGTTAGCAACAAAATGCAGTCACTATGTTAGAATGAGTGCTGGGCATGGAATGTGTGATCAGTAGATCTGGTTGAGAGGCAAAACTATCACCACTGAACCCTGTATCCTTGGGAAGCAAGTTAATTCCTATAAATTTGGAGAAAATAACAGCCACCTTATAGAACAATTTTAAAAACAGAACAATGTTCATAAAAATTTGTAAAATATGTATTGATGTAAGCAATGTACCTATACTTTGCAAAATACTACACAAATTCTTATATTTATTGATACAAATAAGATGGAATTTCTCACCAAGGATGAATTCCAACTGTGGTTCATTTGGAGTCTTCTGGATACCTATAAATAATAGATGCAAATTCAGCTTTAAAAAAAATCAAATTATCAAGAATATGTCAATATATATGACTATGCTTCATCGTGACCAGAATGAATAAATACAATATTTGGCAGAATGAATAAACTTGGTTTATCAGGCCTATAAATAATCAGTTCTCAGGGCAGGGCATAATATTTGTTGCAGAACTAGATGTGACTTAAGATTTGATTGGTCATTTTATCTCTATTGTTATAAAGAAACCAAGAAATGTTGTTTTTGTAAGCCATGGCAAACAGAAAACATATTTTACAACTGTGTTTCTTTTGGATGCAATGTAGACAGAAGTGGATCCTTCATAAAGAACCCCCTTACCAAAATACTCTCTTAAATGGATTTTTTCCAAGCCACACTGACCTGCTGTAAATAGTAAATCAATAACAAAAAAGATATCTTCAGCTAGGTTATGATGGACATTACAGTGCTGGTTGTTCTACTAATTTAGTAATAGCTCAAACCAACATTTTATAAAATGTTTCCATTCTTTCGGTCAGCAATGTTTAAAAAATATAACAAGATGGCTAAATAATTTAGGATGAACTAGGAGGGAAAGTGAGTCTGGGGACAAAGGTATGGAAATGGAACCATCTAATGGCTAGAAGGTAGAGTGATCAGATTATGGGAAGTGATATGGGTAGATGCCTGAAGACCACACACAGTGTAGAAGCTTCCTAAACAAGAGTGGATGACTGATGTATGAATGGGATGCCATTTGTTACAACTCAAGGGTGGCCAAATAAGTAAAACTAACATGTATGGAAAAGTAAACTATTTGGCAATAAATGAAAGAATATTATACAAATCCTTTCCTTGCTTATTTTTGCTGGTGCATTCGTCAGATACTATTTAAATTTACTGGCATTTGGTCACTAATACATTTTAAGAATTACCCTTTTGTATAAAAAGTAACTGCTTTTTATTCACAGAGTTATTTATTTATTTACTTATTTATTTTTGCACAGTAACTGTATATTTTTTTCTTCTGCTGACATTTAGCAATTGCTTTGGTTAACAATTTTTAGATTTTTCAAGAGAGGTTAAAGTGACAATCATTAGGTAGGCTTTTGTGAACTTGAAATGTCTGGGTTTTTTTAAAAGGTCATTAACAATTAACTCTGCTTTAAACATTGACAACCAAATTTCTCAAAAATGCCTCCAACCAACACAATTTTCTAAAGATTAGCTTTATAATGTAAATTAAAAGAGAAGGTTAGGCATATATTGGCCAGTGTTAAATAATTGGACTATAGGAATCTTCTGAAAAGAAAAAGGCATAATTCATGCTGAACAATAAAAACCAAACCCTAGAATTTTAAATATAAAAGCAAACATACAATTCTTCCAATGATTTTAATTACTTGAGTAATAAAAAATGAATTTTAATGTTCACATGCAAACTTGACCAAATCTCCACTGGCTCTATATTTGTGGCTTAGTGCTCTTTGGTGTGGCAGTGACAGTCTAAATTTCCAGTGTAACCATTTTTTTCTTAATGCTTTCAACTTAACTTCCTTTTGGGTTTAAAGAGAGAATTTCTACAGTATAAAAAATATTCCCATATAAGATTATATAAATACCAATAGAAGTTATTCTTAGAAAGTATTAGTGTCTAGAAGGTATACTTAAAAAGTATTAGGCTCTTAATATATATTCAAGAGCTTTGGTCTTGTTATTTGATATTTAACCGTTTCATGGATCATCATCTATCTTACCCAAGATAAAAGATGAGAGGCATATCATACACTCACACCACCAAGGTAAACAGTGCAAAGGAAAAAATATTTAGGTAATTTCATGCCATTTGTTAGAACCGAAGTTCCTATGAATCTATGAATACATATATATACGTGTATGTTTCGTCAACCCAATTTGCATCTTTAGATGCAAAAACAGGGAGGGATACACACATACTTACTTGTGAACTGACAGTCCCCGGGATCACTGGCCTGGGCTGCAGGAAGAAAGTGCTGCCCTTCTTCTGATGCCCCTTCCTCTTTAATTTCCATGATCAACCTTCACAGTTTTAAAAATTTCCAAATGTTCTTGTCCAAATGTCACTTCCAGTGATTTCTGGTTTAATGTAGATGTATCTTCACACTAAAGATCTGATATCCCACTCTGAAATTCTGTACCTAGGAAACATCAAAAGTTAAAATTTCAGTCATATTGGAGTTCAGTACAAAGCTAAAAATTAAAGGTAGGTAGAGACTGCAACTACATTCAAATAAACTTTCTTCCTGCCTACTCCACTCATACTTTCAGGACCATTCCACACAATTAATGCATCATAAAGTCTAGGTTTAATAGGTATTCTCAAGGCAATTATTACATAGTCATATGAAAGATTTCTAAAACATGACAGGCATATTATTTCTCTTCTAGTTCATTCTGAAAGATAGCAGATAGCTGTAGAGGCTGCTAAATTAGTATAAAACCTAATTTAGCAGCAAGAGCATGTAGCATCTTGTCAAGACATTACCATGTTTTGGCAAGGTGAATATTACTATCGTTCTTTCCATTAGAATTGCCCTTTATGCTCATCTCTCCATCCACCCTTGTTAGAACATTATTACTGACCACATAAAAAATAATTTGGCATCACATTCTTCTTCCAAGATGAGCCAACAGGTTGTACAGGAGAGTTTCCAACCTCATTACTATCCATGGAGTCTTTTGCTGCTCTGCTTGATAAAGGTGTAATTGTTTAATGATCATGGTATATGCTGAAAAGAATGAATCATCCTTCTAAAAAGCTAAAGCTCAAGGGGAAATGAAAGCAATGGAAAAATTGATGAAAATTAGCATGAGGAAAGAAAGACTCTCCAAGAATTTAATACTCTGTCATAGAGACAGCCTCAAATACTTACAAATTCATTTTGATATTTAGCATGATATATATGACCAAGAATAAATTTTTTACAAAATCAATGTTGTTTTAAATCAAGTTACCAGCTGAATTAAAATGTTTAAAACTATTTAAATATCTGTCCAATGCCATGTAATGAGGTAGCAGTAGTCAAGTTTGGTTTGGAATATTAATAAGGTCTCAAACTTCACAAAGCAACAACCTCACTCTTTGTGGTTCTTGGTAAAGTGGTTTCATTTATAATTCAGCTCTAGTTTGAAAAAATCTGGCAGAAATTAAATTCAAAAAGTTTCTTGAATTTTTAGAAAATAGTAGAATAAAATTATGGGTAAATACATATTGGCTTCTAAGGATGCAATCAAGAATATTTCTGGGGATAGAAGGCTATTGCACCATCAATTAGACCAAATCCATCAATTTAAAAATTATGTTTTGAATTAATAATAAAGCTTGAACAACGATCATGCTTCCTAATTTTTTTTTACCATTAAATTTAGAAGTCTTTTCTGATAAGAACACACACACACTTCATGGCACCACGTTCTTCCAAAGACCTGTGACAAATGCTAACAGTGAGATAATATCTGTAGCAGACTGCAAGGCATGTGTGACTTGGACGTGAGGACTATATAATTTGTTAACTTCACTATATTTCTTGACCAAAGACTCAATCCACAATCCTGATCAGTCATCTTCAAATGCGAAAAGGAGGCAGTATGATGAATCCTAGCAAAATAACACCTCAGCACACTATAGGTGAATAATTAATGAAATAAATGTCTAACTCTGTGTATTGGTATATGTGTACTTGTATAATTTGAGGATGGTAGGAAAAGACTGATGTAAGATGTCTACAAAGGCTCATTAATGTGGTCCCATTTTAAGCATACTACCCATGCAAAACTAATTCGCTAAGTGAAAATAAATTCAGTTTTAGAGAGAATGAAGTTAAATACACAAAACAAGAATTATGAGATAACCTCTTGATATTCGTTTATTTTCACTGACAACAAACTTAAGATTTGGTACTTGTTATCCAAGCACACACTTCAGAAGAAATTAGTCACAAAGCTCATGAAAGTAACTGCATTTTTAGCTGTTAAATAGAGCATTTACCTATGGTAATAACATACAACAGTTTATTTTCTGTGCCTACTTGTAAAATTTTTTCCACAATAATAGATTGTGGTTGTTGTATACCACAAGCATGTTTAAAAGAGATAGCTTTTAAGCATAGTTCTACTCAGGCCAGTTCTCACATCTTTTATCTTACTCAGAAGAGGTACAAGCTGAATGGTCATCGTACTCATAAAATACTCTTGGTTCTCTCACCCTCCCCCAGGGACAAAAGATGATTGGTAGTTATAGTTCAGTTATGTTTAATTGAACAATATTTCTTACTGACCACTACAATAACAGATATTTGTTAATATTTTGTACACCTCACAGTATAAATGGCAATCTGACAGACACACAAAATCATGTAAGAAGGTTATTATTAAGTAGGAAGACAAAACTAACAACACACATTGAAAAATTGGAGACATTACATAATGAGGGGGCAAATGTGATGCGCTCAACATTAGTACAGTTCTGTTCCCTCACTAGTGACAGGTAAATCAAGTAGCATCTTCGTATCAAGATAGTGTTCTGGTGGCAAATTGCAGGTACAGGAGATTGGTGTTAAGGAGAACGCCCTTAGTTGTTATGGTTCCTTTTTAATAGCATAATTCAGGGACAGTGTTGTATACCAGAGTTCTCATCAAATTTGAGATTTTTAAAAAATGGAAATAGAGATTAAAAGAAATAAGAAAGATAAAGGGATTAAAATAAAAATTACAGAAGATGAAAGGAGCAATAAGAGGTGTCAGATTTCTTAGTGATTACATGTAAAAAGTTGTAATGAGGGCAATCACTTTGCAAATATTAAATAATGCAACTTATTTACCTCACAGTCATCTACAGAGACCAAGACATGTTATTTTTTAGTCCAGTATAGAAAATGGCAAAACAAGTTGTGCTAACAAGGTGTGCTAAACCCTCTACCTTTCCTTTAGTGAACTACAGAGATGTACCTGAATGGTCAAATTCCAAAATTTTTACATAATGAGCTGAAGACACTCTTGAAATCCATGAAGTTGGAATCAGAGGTAGACAAAGACAGGTAAGGGAGACCAAGTCAGGGTTCAGGGAGTGGTGCTCCTCTCTAGGACTTTAAATCCCAGAAGGGAGGAGAACTTACTGGTGGATGGCAAGTGGATGTCCTGTCTCCATTGCAAATATAGGAGGAACCATCTTTCAGGTTGTTCCTGTGGAAACATTGAACTTTCTACTGGGAGTGGAAGAGAGCCCAAAAAGCAGATGGGCAGAGGGACACGGCCTCAGTTTAAACCCAGCGTTTCCCTCTGCTCCTCTCACTCGTGGATGAACCTGAGAAAAGACTACTGGCTCTCAACGTGTGGATAAAAAGGAACCTAGCACATGTTTCTTATAAAAGGGATATGGTGACCCTGCAGCAGAGGTTATAGTGTTGGCGTTCTAGGCCAAGAAGCGGATAGAGGATATGGCCAAAACTCAGTAGGTTTTCTCTGCCATCTAGAGACAAGATGAGGCCCAGTTAATCAGAAAGCATGAGAGAGGACAATCCATGTAGCAAGGGTATCCAATATTTTGGCTTTGATGGGCCACATTGGAAGAAAAAGAATTGTCTTAGACCACACATAAAATGCACTACCAGACAGCTGATAAACTAGGGGAAAAAAACACCAAAAAAACTCATAATGTTTTAAGAAAGTTTACAAATTTGTGTTGGGCCACATTCAAAGCAATCGTGGGGCCGTAGGTTGGACAAGCTTAGGCTACAGGTTACTCCAGCCAGATGGGGGAGCAGTGACTGGGCCAGGATTGCTGTGTCTCAATGGAGGATAGCAAGTATCCACCCAGTAACAGCATGAGTCCAACGAGTTCCATTTGTCCCCTGCCACATGGTCATGTGAGACCCTTTTTCTCACACGAGTGACACTATCTTAGAAAAAGAAGCAGGGAAAAGGGGAGTTAGCATAAAGATACTAAACACAAGTGTTTTCAATAGTAGTGAATAGAAAGTTAAAAACTTTTATTCATTTACTTTTGTTTTGTTTTGTTTTGTGCTCTCATTTAGTGAGTGCTTATTATGACCAAAATATGAAGAAAAAAAAGTCCTTTCAATAAGAATGAAACTTGCCATTCCCACCACAAATTTATTTTTTTCCTAGTTAAAATCACTTTTAATGAAATGTTTAAAAAATCCCTACATAGTTCTCCCTTTAAGATAAAAAAAAAAAGTACAGGAATTTATTGGGGGGCACGGGAGGGGGGGCCAAGATGGCCAACTAGAAGTAGTGGTGATCAGAGGCTTTCATCTAAAAGAAGCAAAAGAGCATACAAATCCTGCACCAGCCACCAAAGTATCCAGTTCTGTCATCGGGACTGATAGGCGGCTGGCATGACCCAGAGAGAAAAAGGAAGAGCAGTGTGGTGTGGCTGCCTACCTGAGAGCCACACAGGGCAGGGGAGCCCCCACACCCAGACAAGGGAGGCAGGAAGTAAGTGTGCTACCCAGCCTGGGGAACCTTGATTTTTCCAAGGAACTGTGCAACCCATAGATCGGGAAGATCCCACTCATGAACCCATGCCACCAGGGCCTAGGGTCCCAACCACAGAGCCACGCAGATTCTCAACAGCCACTTGACTGGAATCTGCTTAAGTCTGCCAAGTTTGTGGGGGGAGGGGCGGCATCACCACTGCTGCTGTTGCTTGCTGTCTAAGCCTTATGAGTTCCTTGGGGGAGGGGCAGCAGCCAACATTGCAGCTGCTAGCTACCTAACACACTAAGCTCCCAGTGGGGAAGGGCGGCAGCCATCACTAAAGCTCCAGGCCACACTTTTCCGTTGCTGAAGCCAGGGAGGCTGGATGACTGGGTCCCAAGAGGTATTCCCCACAGCCCAGCCACCAGCTATGGCAGACTACAGCCAGACTGCCTCTTTAAGCCAGACACTGACCCATCCCTCCTCACTGGGCGGGGCCTCCCTACACTCCAGCCAGGGGCTCAGGGACAGAACTCTGATCTCCCTGAGCCTGAGCCCCTAGAGAAAGGGGTGGCCATAGTCTCTGTGAACCAGCAGATTTAGTCTTTCCTTCTGCTAGCTCTGAGGAATCCAGGCAGCCCAGAAGAGTAGGTTTCCCTCCAGTGCAGCACATCCCCTCCACCACAGGACAGCAAAAGTGCTTTGTCAAATGGGTCCTGCTTCCCATGCCACCCAACTGGGTGAGACCCCCACAGGGGTCATCAGACATCCTATATGGGAGCATTCCTACTGGCATCAGATCAGTGCCTCTTGAGGTCAGAGATCCCAGAGGAAGGAGCAGGTACCCATCTTTTCTGTTCTCCAGCCTCCTTGAGTGACATTTCCAGGTGCAGGAGCAAACCAGATGAATAGGGCCTGAAGTGAACCTCCAGCAAACCACAGCAGCCCTACAGAAGAGGGAGCTGATTGGTGAAAAACAAACAAAGCAACAACAGCAGCATCAACAAAAATGTCCCCACCAAAACCTCATCCAAGGGTCAGCAGCCTCAAAGATTGAAACTAGACAAACTCATGAAGATGAGAAAGAATCAATTAAAAAAAAAAAAAAAGATGAAAACCCCAAAGGTCAGAGTGCCTCTTCTCCTCCAAATGATAGCAACACATCTCCAACAAGGGCACAGAACTGCATGGAGGATGAGATGGATAAATTGACAGAAGTAGGCGTCAGAAGGTGAGTAACAACAAATTTCACTGAGGTAAAGGAGAATGTTCTCCAAAGACAAAGAAGCTAGGAACCATGATAGAATGTTCACAGGAGCTGCGAACTAGAATAAACAGTTTAGAGAGGAACATAAATGACCTGATGGAGCTGAAAAACACAGCACAAGAACTTTGTGAAGTATACACAAGTATCAATAGCCAAATAAATCAAGCAGAATAATTTCAGAGACTGAAGACTATCTTGGTGAAATAAGACAGGCAGACAAGACTAGAGAAAAAAACAATGAAAAGGAACCAACACAACCTTCGAGAAATATGGAATAAAATTTTCAAGAAATATGAGACTATGTAAAAAGACTGAACCTACAACTGATTAGAGTACTTGAAAGAGGGAGAATGGAACCAAGCTGGAAAACACACTTCAGGATATTATCCAGAAGAACTTCCCCAACCTAGCAAGACAGGCCAACATTCAAATTTAAGAAATACAAAGAAACCTACTAAGATACTCCATTAGAAGATCATCCCCAAGATACATAATCACCAGATTCTCCAAGGTCGAAATGAAGGAAAAATTATTAAGGGCAGCCAGAAAGAAAGGGCAGGTCACCTACAAAAGGAAGCCCACCAGACTAACAGCGGACCTCTCAGAAGAAACCCTACAAGCCAGAAGATACTGGGGGCCAATATTCAACATTCTTAAAAAAAAGAATTTTCAACCCAGAATTTCATATTCTAATTTCATATTCATGTGGCTTATGAAGCCAAACTAAGCTTTGTAAGCAAAGGACAAATAAAATCCTTTTCAGACAAGCAAATGATGAGGGAATTTGTCACTACCATGACTGCCTTACAAGAGCTCCTGAAGGAAGCACTAAATATTGGAAGGAAAAACCAGTACCAGCCACTGCAACAACATACCAAAATATAAAGACCAATGACACTATGAAGAAATTACATCAACTAGTGTGGAAAATAACCAGCCAGTTTCATAATGACAGGATCAGATTTATACATAACAACATCCACCTTAAATGTAAATAGGCTAAATGTCCTTATTAAAAGACACAGACTGGCAAATTGGATAAAAGGTCAAGACCCATTGGTGTGCTGTATTCAGGAGACCCATCTCATGTTCAAAGACACCCTTAGGCTCAAAATAAAGGGATAGAGGAAAATTTACCAAGAAAATGGAAAGTGGTAAAAAGCAGGAGTTGCAATCCTAGTCGCTGACAAAACAGACTTCAAACCGCCACAGATCAAAAAAGACAAAGAAGGGCATTACATAATAATAATTCATTCAACAAGAAGATCAATTTAACAAGAAGAGCTAACTATCCTAAATATATATGCACCCAATACAGGAGGACCCAGATTCATAAAACAAGTTCTTAGAGAGTTACAAAGAGACTTATGCTCCCACACAATAATAGTGGAAGACTTTAACACGCCACTGTCAATATTAGACAGATCAGTAAGACAGAAAATTAACAAGGATATTTAGGACTTTAACTCAGCTCTGGATCAAGTGGACCTAAGTTACTCTCCATCCCAAAATAACAGAATATACATTCTTCTTACTGCTACATGGCACTTACTTTAAAATCGATCACATAATTGGAAGTAAAACACTCCTCAGCAAATGCAAAAGAACTGAAATCATAACAGTCTCTCAGATCACAGTGCAATCAAATTGGAACTCAAAATTAAGAAACTCACTAAAAACCACAAACTACGTGGAAATTGAATAAAATTGAACAACCTGCTCCTTAATGACTCCTGGGTAAATAATCAAATTAAGGCAGAAATCAAGAAGTTCTTTGAAACAAATGAGAACAAAGAGACAATGTACCAGAATCTCTGGGATGCAGCTAAAGCAGTGTTAATAAGGAAATTTATAGCACCAAATGCCCACATCAGAAAGCTAGAAAGATCTCAAATCACCACCCTAACATCACAAAAAAGAAATAGAAAAGCAAGAACAAACAATTCTAAAAACTAGCAGAAGATAAGAAATAACTAAGATCAGAGAAGAACTGAAGGAAAAAGAAACATGAAAAACCCTTCAAAAAATCAATGAATCCAGGAGCTGTGTTTTTGAAAAAAAAAAAAATCAATAAAATAGATAGACAGCTAGCTAGACAAATAGAGAAGAAACAAATAGACACAGTAAAAAAAATGATAAAGGGGATATCACCATTGATCCCACAGAAATACAAACTACCATCAGAGAATACTATAAACACCTCTACCAGATAAACTAGAAAATCTGGAAGAAATGGATAAATTTCTGGACACATACACCCTCCTAAGACTAAACTAGGAAGAAGTTGAATCCCTAAATAGACCAATAACAAGTTCTGAAATTGAGGCAGTAATAAATAGCCTAGTAACCAAAACAAACCCAGGATCAGGCGGATTCACAGCTGAATTCTACCAGAGATACAAAGAGGAGCTGGTACCATTCCTTCTGAAGCTATTTTAAACAATTGAAAAAAGAAGGATCTCTTCAAGGAGAACTATAAACCGCTGCTCAAGGAAATACAAGCGAACACAAACAAATGGAAAAAGTTTCATGCTCATGGCTAGGAAGAATCAATATTGTGAAAATGGCCATACTGCACAAAGTAATTTTTAGATTCAATTCTATTCCCATCAAACTACCACGGACACTCTTCACAGAATTAGAAAAAAAAAAAAAAAAAAAAAAAACTACTTTAAAATTCATATGGAACCAAAAGAGCCTGTGTAACAAATATAATCCTAAGCAAAAGAACATAGTTGGAGGCATCACGCTACCTGATTTCAAACTATAGTACAAGGCTATAGTAACAAAAACAGCACGGTACTGGTATCAAAACCGACGTATAGACCAATGGGATAGGATAGAGACCTCAGAAATAAGACCACACATCTACAAACATCTCATCTTTGACGACCCTGACAAAAACAAGAAATGGGGAAAAGATTCCCTATTTAATAAATGGTGCTGGAAAAACTGGCTAGCCATATGCAGAAAACTGAAACTGGACCCCTTCTTTACACCTTATATAAAAGTTAACTCAAGATGGTTTAAAGGGTTAAATGTAAAACCCAAAACCATAAGAGCCCTAGAAGGAAACCTAGGAAATACCATTCAGGACATAGGCATGGGCAAAGATTTTATGATGAAATTGCCAAAACAACTGCAACAAAAGCTAAAATTGACAAATAAAATCTAATTAAACTAAAGAGCTTCTGCACAGCAAAACAACAACAACAGCAAAAAACTATCATCAGAGAGAATAGGCAACCTACAGAATGGGAGAAAATGTTTGTAATCTACCCATCTGACAAAGGCCTAATTTTCAGAATTTACAAGGAACTTAAACAAATTTACAAGAAATAAACAACCCCATCAAGACATTAAATGCCTTATACATGTAAAGATGTTTGGTAGCCTAAACAATTATTTATAAATTTCCTGTGAATAAATCACAGACATAAAATCTATAGATGTGCTAAACCTTTAGGGAATGCACACTTTGGGGCCATGGGGTGCACCACTCACATGTCCCATCAAGAGACCTGCTGTGAGAAATATGTGTGGCTGAGTCTTGAGCCTCCATGTCTGCAGAGTACTCCAAGGTCCTCAGGGAGGCTATGTGCTTCCTAGATTGTTCCCAGTGCCTACCCATGGCAGAAGTATTATAGTCAGGCCATTTCTGCCTGATGCAGGATTTTGCTAACAAGCAATCTTTGCTCTGGGGCTCCCCATCAGCTTGGCCAAGATTTCTTAAAGCTGTACTATAGTCTGAGGTTCTTCCTGTGTAATTCCCCTCCTTCCCTCTCTGTGCTGAAGTGTCATACAGGTGTATTACAGTCTGAAGATTCTCCTTCCCTGCTCTCTCACCTTTATCTTTCTCAAGTGTCTTCCCAATAAATCTTTTGCACTTCTCATTTCATCTTGGCATCTGTTTCTAGAAGACCCAAACTGACACAAACACTTAGTAAACGCTACTATGGGAATACGTTCCCTCTTTCATGGCTTCTTTCACATTTTATTAATTTATGTATCTATCTATATGTGTGATGTGTGTGCGTTTATTTGGGCTGATTCTTGACAGAACAGAAATTCTCAGACATGAACAAAATAATGCACAAACGCAAGAGTTTAACCAATTTTTCCTCCTATGAAGCAGCATACAAATAAGAAACTCTCTTGTTGGTATTCTCTACTGGCTACTAGCCAAGATTTAAAACTCTCTCTGAGTCAGTTATGGAGTTGAGTTGATGACAACCTCTGATATCAAATATACAGAAGAAATGGGTCACATTACACCCAATGGCTTTCTACATCCCATTCTATCATCCTCAAATGCATCCCTAATTGACATACCTTCAAATTCTATGGGCCAGGTTTAAGTGCCACCTCATCCATGATGACTTCTCTTTCTTCAGCTGAAAGCAATATCATGCTCTCCTAAGTTCCCCTAATAACTTATCTTACATAATTTATTACTGCTTATTTTCTACTTTATATATATATATAATATACATTTTTTCCTCTGCATTTTTATAAAATAACTGTCAGAATGTAAATTTGTTTTTCTTTATTTCCCCATAGCAACAATATTGATTCCAATAAACACTAGATAAATCTATTCATCCATTTATTGTATAAACAAACATTTATTAAGAAGTCACCATGTGCAAGGCACTGAACATACAAAAATAAATAGCTTAGGATTGGTCTTTAAAAGAATTCAGTCTTAGTGGGAGGAAATCAAGTGAATAGTTACAATGGAATGTGATAACTGCCATGAAAGGGATATTATCAGAGTATAGGGCAGAAGGAAAGAGCACCAAATAAGGGCTCAAATAAATCAAAGATGACTGCATGGAAGAGGCTCCAGGAAATGAACTAGGCAAAGGTGAGAGTACTGGCAATTCCAGGCCAATGAAGCAGCAGGAATGAAAGATGTGGGAAAATAAGAATATGACAAGTCAGAGAACTGCAAATAGTTCAGTTTGGCTAAATACAAGATGTTGGTTTTGCTAATATCTTTTATCCTGTCAATGAAATTTTTTCATATGAAATATAATGGCTTATATGTAAAACAGATAAAAGCAGAGCTGCTCTGCTTGGGGTGGGTTGGGAAATACAAGTCCTATTAACCCCTGACCGTTATTCACTCCTTGCCCTCACTTTTTCTCTCACGGAGCTTTATAAATACCTTCTTAGAACTCAACTTGAAAACTTTGAGTACCCTTCTTTTTAAAATAAATACATTTTATTGTGTATATTTAAGATATGCACATAACGTTATAAGATACACATATATGACAAAATAGTTACTTTGGTGTAACAAGTTAACATATTCATCATCTTATACAGTTACCTATTTTGGCCCCTATGGCAAGAGCAGCTATAATCTATTCATTTAGCAAAAACACTGAATAAAATACTATTATTAACTACAGTCCTCATATTGTCCATTAGATTTGTGTGTGTATGGTGGTGGTTATTCCTTATATGAAATGAGAATTGCTTCCGGAGAAAAACTAGCAAGATAAGCAGAGATCAGAGAAAAAGCTTGAAGGCCAGACTAGAGAGAATAAGCTTAATTATGAGAGCAGAAAGAAGCCACATTAGATAAACTTAAGCAAGAGAGTGACATGATCATACATGAATTTTAGAAAGCCCACTAGAGTGTCAAAGTAAAGACTGTACTGAAAGGTAGTAGCTTGATAAGAAAATCAACCTATTCAGAGGTTATTTTAATATTCAAGGAAAATAAAATAATAATGAGGGTTAAGCCAAGATAGAAGTAAATGATTAGAGAACAGAATCTAGATTCTAAGTTATTAAATAGAATTACCTGATGTTGGTGATAGAATTAGATGTGATATCAGAGTTGAATTCATGCAAAAGAGAAAGATCATGCTACCTAGTAAATTACATACCACTAACCTATCAGGAGAGAATAAAATAAAAGGAATTTTAGTCAAGGATAATTAATTTAGTTTTACTCATGTTGTTTCTGAGGTGCCTTAAAATAGAAACACATATAGGTCTAAATTTTCTGGAGAAATATTAAGGCTAGAGAAGTATCTTTGGTGAAGTGTATTTGGCTAATGGTTAAAACCAAAGAATTCATGAAGTCACCGAAGAAAATGCATATAGTGAGAAGAAGAGAGGGCTGAGAAATCAACCTTAAGGTGCAAAAATAATTTAAGGGGACGAGAAAAGAATTTGGTGGGAAAAGGCATGGTCAGTGACGGGAGGAGCAGCAGGTAGGAACAACAGAGGGAACAGTGTTATCACTCCACTTAGCTGATATTTCTCAAGCAGATAAGGCCACTGAGTTAAGATATAACTTTTTTTTTCTTAATAATTGGGACACGTGAGCACATTTAAATGCTGAAGTAACATGGCCAGAAAAGAGAGAGAGAGAAAAAAAAATAATTGAACATTAAGGAGATACAAGCAAGGCAATATCCAGTTGGTACAATCCACTATAATTAAAGAAAGGAAGGTGAGTAGCAAATGAAGCATGATCTGAAATTGATGATGCTCTTACCAATGGCTTCATTTTTTTTTTCTTAAATAAAAAAGAATATTTATGAACTCAATGTAGGAAAAGATTTTTCAACCCAACTTCAAAAGCATAGACCATAAAGAAAAACATGGGCTGGGCACTGTGGCTCACACCTGTATTCACAGCACTTTGGGAGGCTGAGGTTGGTGGATCATGAGGTCAGGAGTTCAAGACCAGCCTGGCCAACATGGTGAAAAGCTGTCTCTACTAAAAAATACAAAAATTAGCTGGCCATGATGGCATGCGCCTATAATCCTAGCTATATGGGTGGCTGAGGCAGGAGAATTGCTTGAACCCAGGAGGCGGTGAGCCAAGATTGTGCCACTGCACTCCAGCCTGGGCAACAGAGCAAGACTCCATCTCAAAAAAAAAAAAAAAAAAAAAAAGATGAATAAATCTGACTACTTTAAAACTAAAATGTTCTGTGGGCAAAAGATACCATAAAAAGTGAGAAAACAAACCACAGACTAGGAAAATGTGTTTGTAACATAGAAGGTTCCGGTTTCCATTTAGGAGGTACAAAGATATAAAGAATGACTCCAACCCTAACTTCAAGAAAAACTTAAATGATGCACGAAATCATAAGTTTTCCTTAACTAGTAAAACAGATGAGGTCTCCGGGCAACCAACTAGTTGGATATCTAAGGAAATTTACATGTCTCCGTGGAGCAGAGCATGGTAGGAAGAGATGTCAGGCCTTAAATTAGTGTGTTCTCACACTGCTAATAAAGACATACCTGAGACTGGGTAATTTATATAGAAAAGAGGTTTAATGGACTCACAGTTCCACATGGCTGGAGAGGCTTCACACAATCATGATAGAAGGCAAAGGAGAAACAAAGGCACATCTTACATGGCAGCAGGCAAGAGAGAGCTTGTGCAGGGGAACTCCCATTTATAAAACCAACAGATCTCATGAGACTTATTCACTACCATGAGAACAGTATGGGGGAAACTGATCCCATGATTCAATTATCTCCACCTGGCTCTGCCCTTGACACATGGGGATCATTACAATTCAAGGTAAGATTTGGGTGGGGACACAACCAAACCACATCAGACCTCAAAAAAGCTGGTAATAAGAATTCAGTCAAAATACATAATGTCATCTGTGGGCTAGCATGAGAATATAACACTCCTGAGAATCTTTACTCAAGAGTATTCTGCACTAAAAGGTCTTCTTTATGGACCTCACCCAAATGCTCATGAGAATGACTGGAAGCAGAGTAGGTGCCTGGAGAAAGTGTCCCTTTGAGGTACATGCCTGCTGAAGGGCAGCAGCAGTCATTGCAAGAAATGTACAAAGACCCACTTGGATCCTCTTTCCTACAGAACAAAAATGGCAGACCCTGTTGACCGTAGGTGAAGACTCATTGAAATTAGCAAGGGAGGAACAGTAAATCTTCCTGGGATGAGACCATTAGAGATCCCCTGATCCTTTATTACTATAGAGTGACCGGATCACTGAGAAAGTCCCACCCCAAGACCCAAGAACATAGGGCTTGTCTACAACCAAGCATGAAAGATGAGGACAGAGAATGCCTCTGCCCCCACCACCAGGAAACAAGTGACAGAAGGCTACCTCCCACCAGAGGGGGCATGCGAGCACAAATAATGAACCTCTCTTAGGTAGAAACTTCCAAGAAAGCTTAAAGTAGAGAGTGGAGAGTGGAGAGCAGTCTCCAGCCATCCAAACTGCACTCTAGGCACAATTTAATATTAAAGTAGAATAAAGAGAGGAGGAAGAAGAGAATAAGATAAAGGAGAGGGAGAAAGAAGAGGAAGAAAAGGAAAAGTGGGGTAGAAGAGGAGAAGGATGAAAAAGTGTCAAAAATAAGAGCAAAAAATAATATGTACATATATACCAAGAGACCCAGACTCAGATATTACCCAGGTATTAGAACTAACAGAAAGGGAATATGCTAAAAACTCTAATGGAAAAAGTGGACAAGTTGCATGACCAGATAGGGAATTTTAGCAGAGATAGAAGCTATAAGACAGAACAAAACCAAAATGCTAGAAATGTAAATAAAATATAATAACAGAGATAAAGAATGCCTTTGACAGGCTCACCAGTAGCTTTGACACAGGCAAGAAAATAATCAGTGAACTTGAAGGTAGGCTAATAGAAATTATCCAGACTTATACATACATTTGAGTTCCTTGTAGATTCTTGATATTAGACCTTTGTCAAATGGATAGATTGCAAAAATTTTCTCATTCTGTAGGTTGCCAACAAACAACCCCATCAAAAAGTGTGGGCATAGGATATGAACAGACACTTCTCAAAAGAAGACATTTATGTGGCCAACAAACATGTGAAAAAAAACCTTATCATCACTGGTCATTAGAGAAATTCAAATCAAAACAACAATGAGATACCATTTCACACCAGTTAGAATGTTGATCATTAAAAAGTCAGGAAACAACAGATGCTGGAGAGGATGAGGAAAAATAGGAACACTTATACCATTAGTGGGAATGTAAATTAGTTTGACCATTGTGGAAGACAGTGTGGTGATTCCTCAAGGATCTAGAACCAGAAATACCATTTGACCCAACAATCCCATTACTGGGTATATACCCAAAGGATTATAAATTATTCTACTGCAAAGACACATGCACATGTATGTTTACTGCAGTACTATTCACAATAGCAAAGACTTGGATCCAACCCAAATGTCCATCAATGATAGACTGGATAAAGAAAATGTGGCACATATACACCATGGAACACTATGCGGCCACAAAAAGGAATGAGTTTATGTCCTTTGCAGGAATATGGATGAAGTTGGAAACCATCATTCTCAGCAAACACACACAGTAACAAAAAACCAAATATCATATGTTCTTGTTCATAAGTGGGAGTTGAACAATGAGAACACATGGACACAGGGAGTGGAACATCACACATCAGGGCCTGTCAGGGGGTGGAGGGCAAGGGGAGGGAGAACATTAGGCAAATACCTAATGCATGCGAGGCTTAACACCTGGATGATGGGTTGACGGGTGTAGCAAACCACCATGGCACATGTACACTTATGTAACAAACCTGCACATTCTGCACATGTATCCCAGAACTTAAATTATAATTAAAAAAAAAGAAAAAAAAAAGATATTATCCAGACTTAAACACAAAGAGAGAAAAAGCACGATAAGCAAAAAAGCATAAAAGAGTATCCACAGTAGACTGTGGCAATTCAAGCAGTCTAGTACATATGTTATTTGAATCTTAGAAGAAAAAATAGAAAAGAGTAATTATTTGAACAGATAATGACTGTGAATTTGCCAAAAATACTGAAAAATATCAAATACAAGAACAAAACATCAAGATCCAAGAAACGTATAAAACATCAACAGAGCAAACATGCACACACAAACACATACACACCCCCCAATAATCAAGCATACCGAAACCCCCAAACCAAAACACTCCCACAAACATCATATTCCAACTACTGCAATTCAAAGATAAAATCAGGTGTGGCTTCAAAGCCAAAATGATGGTTAGATGTAAAGTGGAATTTTAGTTGAGAAACTTTTGAAGGCAGCTAGAGCAAACAAGCAAATTACATATAAAGTAACAAGGTAAGAAATACAGTGGAATTTTTATTAAAAACTATTTCAAAAGTTAATGAATTAACATCTTTAATGTTCTGAAAGACAACATGTCAACTCAGAATTCTATACAAAGTAAAAATAATTTTTAAAATTAAGGAAAAATGAAAGCTTTTATCCAGATAAACAAAACTGACAAATTCATTATCAGCTGACCTGCACTGCAAGAAACGTTAAGATGGCTTTTCATGATATAACATAGAGAGTATAACAACAGAGAGATGCTTGAATCTGTAAAGCAAATGAGCAGTATCATAAGTAATATAAAGGAAAGTAAATGTCAATTTCATCTTTTCTTGCTTTTAGCGATTACTAAAGACAATTGTCTGAGGCAGAGGTTGGCAGATGTTTTCTGTTAGGGACCACAGCGTAAATATTTTGGATTTTGTGGGCCATGTAGCCTCTGTCACAACTGTTCAATTATGCTATTATAGTGTGAAAGCAATAATTGATAATATATAAATAAATAGACATAATTGTGTTACAATAAACTTTATTTCCAAAAGTAATGGGTATTCTGGATTTGGCCTACAGGCCAGAGTTTTCCAACCATTTGTCTAGTGCAAAAATAGTAGCAGAGCATTATGTGATTATAGTACATATAAAAGGATGATATGAAACATCAATAGCAAAAATGATGAAAGGAAGAAATTGAAAGTATAGAGTATAGTTCTTATACTAAAAGTATAGTATACAATTATACAACTAAAATATTTGAAGGTAGACTGTGATTAATTAAACTGTATATGGTAATCCCTATAGTAACCACTAATAATTTCTTCAAACAAGTATACCTGATAAATAAATAGCAGACATGAAACAGTAACAAAAAAAATATGCACCTCATCTAAAAGCAGGGGGAAAGAATAACAGATGCAATAAATAGAAAGTAACTATCAAAATGATTTTTAATCCAACCATATCAATAATTATATTTAATGCAAACAGCTTCCCCCAAGACACATATAACACATACACACGCACACACACACACACACACACCAATTAAAAGATAGAGATTGCCAGCTTGGATAAGAAAAGCAAAGCTGACTATGCATTTAAAATATGTGTCATATTGGCTAGGTGCGGTGGCTCATGCCTGTAATCTCAGCACTTTGGGAGGCCAAGGTGGGAGGATCACGAGGTCAGGAGATCGAGACCATCCTGGCTAACACAGTGAAACCCCGTCTCTACTAAAAAAATACAAAAAGTTAGCCGGGCATGGTGGCGGGCGCCTGTATTCCCAGTTACTCGGGAGGCTGAGGCAGGAGAATGGCATGAACCTGAGAGGCGGAGCTTGCAGTGAGCTGAGATCCGGCCACTGCACTCCAGCCTGGGTGACAGAGTGAGACTTCGTCTCAAAAAAATAAAAAGTGTTATATTTAAATATAATTACATAGACAGGTTAGAAACAAAGAGATAGAACAATATATATGAGGCAAATGCTAGTCATAAGAAAATTGGTGTGGCTACATCAATGTCCAACAAAATAGATTTCACATTAAGGAATACTAACATGCACATTATATAATTATAAAATGGTTAATTCATCAAGAAGACATAATGATCTTAAATGTGAATGTACCTAAAAATTTGAAAATAGACAAAGCAAAAACTGACAGAAGTGAAATAGACAAATTCACAATACCTGAGGACAAAAGCATTCCTCTAATTGTCAGAGTAAACAGAAAATCAGTGAGGATATAAAATACTTAGACAACACTACCAACAACTTGACCTAATTGACACTTATAAAATGCTTTGCCTAACAATAGAATACATATTTTTTCAAAGTGCTTATGGAATATTCACTAAGATAGCTTCTATCCTGACTCATAAAAGAAACCTTAACAAATTTAAAATAAATGAAATCATAACAAGTGCATTTTCTGACCACAAGAAGATTCAGCTAGAAATTACTAACAATTTCAAAATATTTGAAAATTAAACAATATATTTTCAAGTAATTGATAAAGCAAAAAGTCACAAAAAACATTCGCATTTACTTGTATCAAAATAAAATCACTATACTACATATCAAAATATGATTGGAGGAAAATTTGTTGTATTAAATGTTTATGTCAGAAAACAAGGTCTCAAATCAATGATCTTTTACTTCATAACTACAAAAATTGCAAATTAACTCTAAAATAAGCAGGATAAAGAAAATAATCTGTGTCATAAACATAGCTGATGAAGGTTTAGTTTCCAGAATATATTAATCATGTGAGCAAATCAATAAAAAAGTAAAAACAATAGGAAAAAGCTATCAAAATATATAAACATGTAATTCAAATATATTAAACATAAATTACCCAGAAACATATTAAATGATTATCAACTTCACTAGTATCAGGGAAATGTAAACTAAAACCAAATTATATATAAAATATAACCATCAATAAGTAAATATTTTAGTTTCAAAACCTCAAACATTGATGAAGATTTAGAGTAATATAAACTTTTATAAACTGCAGGTACTCCAACCACAATGAAAAATAATTTGGTGATATCCAGTAAAGTTAAAAAGTAATTTTACTTCTAAGCATATAATGTAGATAAACTCTTACAAATGCATATCAAAAGATAATTAGGAGAATGTTTATAGCAAATCAAGTTCTAATAAAATATTGAAAACAAGCTAATTGTCCATCAACAAGAAGGTAGATAATATATTGTGATTTATTCATTCTTTAGAGTAGAGAAAATGAGGAGCTCTTCATTTTATGAAGCAACATAGATAAACTTCACAAAGTACTGAGAAAAGAGAAGTAGTGAGTGGCAGGAAGGCAGACAGAGAGAGAGAGAGGGTGGTACTTACAGACATTGTTAAACCCTGTAAAATAATACTCTTTGGTTCTACAGCTTGGTGCAAAAGTAATTGATATTTCTGCCACTAAAAATCATATATTGCACCAACCTAATATATTGCTTAAGAGTACATACACAAGAGATACATTACAAAGAAATTAAGGAAGTGCATGATTAACGTGATCAGGGAGGGGAACAAGTATTCTTCAACTGTATCAGGAAAGTTGTATTTCTTAAAATGGGTAATAGAAAAAATATTTTTCTTTATATCTGTTATGTTTTCAATACTCATTATGAATTGAACTAAAAAGAGGCAGAGTCATGTGTTGAGAAGAAATTCTGAAGCAGTACGGTACAAGCTTTGAGAAGAAAAGCAGAGTTTTGAGCTGGTTTCCATGAGCACTGGGTGAGGAAACAAGCAAGCTATGGATCTGGCGGGCCTTGGAGACCACAGATTTGTGGGGGCCTCAGTCTGACTAGCTGAGAGGCTTTCTCCAGCAGTGCTCAGCAGCCTGGAGAAGAATGACAGTATAGTGGCCATAGTGTTGGGATTTTGCCTGCTAGTGCAGTGAGAAAAAGTGAAGCACAGAATGTAGTATTCACAATGTGACCAAGGCTGGATTTGGAAGCCATTAAAAAAGAAAGATGTAATATATTTAATATATTGGGAGATGAGAGAAGTGTTCAGGTCTAAGTGATGAGAAGTGAGAAGTTCAGGGTACAGGCACAGAGTAAATAAGTGGCTGAAATGGAGTGGTGGTGTTAGCCTCTAGGGCCAGCAAGAAGAAACTATGCATCAAGGGTGTTAGATGAATAACTTGCATGAAAACTGAAATCACCCTGAAGGATCACAGTCAGGGCCTGAGGACTAGAGAAAGACTGTGTGCCTAGTAGAAAAGTCTGGAGGACCAGGAGTTTGAACAATAAGCATAATAAATAGGAGTGAAGATATATATAGCCAGGCATCTGTAATTGTAAATGAGATTATTACAACTTAAAGGGCATCTTGTGGCACTAGGAAAATGGTAACCTTGCCTCTGGGCTCTCTGATGCGTGGCCTGCCTACATGAGGGGAGGCAGCAAGGAAGCAGTCCTTATGAGAATAAAGCCAGGTTTCTATTAAGACAAAGAAACAAAGAAAACATTCCTCAAAGAAGTGGAAGGTGAAAGAGACGGTTTTTCATAGAAACAGAAGACTCCATGAACATTATTTTATATTTTAAAAGTGAGATGATCGGGAGAAGACAGTCATGGCCAACTAAGTCCGTAGCAAAAGAGGATAATATAATAGGGAAAGATAAATGAGAGAAAGTGCCTGGGTGTAGGTGGTGTCTCAGGATGACAGGAATGTGAGGCATCACATGATTAGCTATATTCTTGGGTGCTGAATGGACCTCTGGTTAAATAGGTTTCATGGCCTGTGATGGCTGATGTCCAGGCAGGGAGTGATGGATGCTTGATGATGCTACACACCTATGGCTCTTGTTTTGGTTTCCAAACAGCACTTAGATATAAACTGCTGAATCAATTATTTCCCATCCATCTCCAAAAAAAAAAAAAAAACAAAACAAAAACAAAAAAAGCACTGAGCAAGTCTCAGTTATGCTGATGACATAGCCTTTCAATAGTGAAGCATTAAACTTGTTCACATTACAACAATGTCACAACATTTCTGCAGCCAGGAATTCATTCTAGTAATCTAGATATATTTCACAATGTCAAATCGCTTAAAAACCATCTGCACACCTGCTGGAATTTGCAAGATAGAGTGTGAATGGACAGGATCACACCTAGAAAGTCTGGTTAAGTAAGGATCAGCCAAATGCTAAATAATGTCAAGAAAAGGTAAAAGCAGAAATACAATCCAGATGGGGATTTGCCTGTCTCTTCTGTTCTTTTCCTCTCATTGGGAACAAGGAAAACTACTTTGAAGGCTACCATCGTTGTAGGACAACTATATTCAGAATTTTGCAACCAGGCCCCTGTGCCCAGTAACAGGAATATATCCTGATTTAACATCATCCAAAAATAACATAATACAGAAATACATAAATACATAAAGTTTCAGGAGAAAGTTCTCTTTGTGGAAAATTGCATAAATTGGCAAATTCTGTATTTTACCTGATAAAATAATCAAGCATGTATTTAAAGGTTAAAGGCATGCCTGGCTTCTCACGGAGACCCCTGACCAGGCAGCAGATAACTCCCGTCAGGGCAATGGATGTGCATGCATGGATGGGGAAATGTTTCTGCCCAGGAAAACCAATTGCATCAGGAGACAATTGAATTCTCCAGGATGTCAGTACGGTTTTGCTAGCAATATTAAATTCAGTGAGGACCTGCTTTGTCACAATAAGAATAAAGATGAGAGTTGTCAAGGTTCCAGTATGATAAAATATCCTGAAGGCAACCAGTCCAGCTGCAGACTAGCATTGCAACTAGTTAATGATGTTCTCCTCTTTACCACGAGGAAGCAGCACTGACATTAAACAGACAGAGAAGACCCATGGATCTAGCAAGACCAAACAGTAATAGTCTGTAAGGGTACTGACACTTAAAATATGGTCCCTGGACAAGCAGCATCTGTATTACACAGAAGCTTACTAGAAATGCAGAACCTTGAGCCATACTCTAGACTTACCACATCAGAATGTACATTTTAGGCCAGGTTCAGTGGCTCACGCCTGTAATCCCAGCACTTTGGGAGGTCGAGGCAGGTGGATCATGAGGTCAAGAGATTGAGACCATCCTGGCCAACATGGTGAAACCCCGTTTCTATTAAAAATACAAAAATTAGCTGGGTGTGGTGGCACGTGACTGTAATCCCAGTTACTCAGGAGGCTGAAGCAGGAGAATCACTTGAACCCGGGAAGCGGGTTGCAGTGAGGCGAGATTGTGCCACTGCACTCCATACTGGCAATAGAGCAAGACTCTGTCTCAAAAAAAAAGGAAGTACATTTTGGCAAAGGTGATTCTTATGCACACTTAAGCTTGACAAGCACCACATTAAGGCATAGAAGACCACTCAGATTCTAGGCTCATAAATCAAAAGGGATGAATAGGGAATTCTGCCAGATAAAAAGTCAATGTGGGCTACAGACCCATGTTTACTTAACCAGACTTAACCAGACTTTCTAGACTGTTGCCTGGAGCTGTCCTGGATTCTAGCCTGGGCTTCAGTCTCTCCAGCAATTGGTTCATGTCGTACCATCAGTACTTCCAGGCTGCTCAGGGTCTCATAATCTTAGTTCTCTCTTCCTGGTGCTGGACACTCACCTTCCCTCTCATTCCCTATAAGAAATTGACCTCTTTGTGATGGACTCTTACCATAGAGCAGCCCTGACCCAGCCTAGATTCTGTCCCCAGCTCTCACTCCCTTTCATCTTTGCTCTCCCCAGCCTCAGCTCTGCTGCCCAACTCCTGGCACCCCACTCAGCCCCTGGCAAGGACAGACCAAAGTACCTCTGGGACTAAACAGAGCCACTTCATGGTATGCCAAACTTAGGAATGTGTTGGAGGGTGGCAAGGACAGTTAGAGCACAGCTCACAATAATAACTAGTGTCTTAATGTCATCAAAGCGAGATCATCTAGAATTTAACAATTCACTAAAAGCAATGTGGGTTTTAGGACACACTGCAGTTCAAACTAGTGTGACATATAGAAGAATGCAGAGGGAGAGAGAGACCAGAGATAGAATAAATTCTATAAAATACCATTGACTAGAACATCACACTTCCCTTTCTTCCTTGGAAATACCGAATCAGGAGAGGTGCTACTAATATCCATCCATAATCTCCACAGAGTTCTATTTTTACTGCTGTTTTTGAAATTCATTTTAGTCAACAGTAGCCACGATTGTCTGAGGATGTTTATATGCCATGCTCTATGCTATCATTCTATATGCATTACATTAATCTTCATAACAAATTTATCATGTAACCAGCTTTCCAGATACAAAACTAAAGATTAAAAAGTAATTTCTTCTAGGATCCACTTACTAATTGGAGAAACATAGATGTGAACTGGAGTCTCCAGTACTAGAGCCCTTTCTCCTTTTCACACACAAAATTTTTCAAACTTCTATTATTTCTTGAGAAAGAAATTAGGGCAGAGGGATAGAAACAAAGAAGGAAGGACTAGAAGACATTTATCTTATATGTGCTGTTTTTAATTACATTTTTCTTAATTCTTAAAAATAACTCCTCCCCCCAAAAAAAGCATAACCTATCAATATAGCATTTAATATCCAAGTACTACAACCTATAGATAGAAAAGTGAAAATCAAAACACAACAGGTGTATTTATGATCTTATTTATAGTATCCTGTGTGTTTGTGACATACTCATCTCTGGTTCTTTTACTGGTTCTTGATGCAAATATACTTTCTGTGGATAAGCCAGAATAAAAAAACTCAAGAATAAAGATTCAAAATCATTGGTGTTTGAACATAGTTTCCTTTTTTGTTGCTGTTTTTTTGTTTTGTTTTTTGGTTTTTGGTTTTTGGTTTTTTTTTTTTTGAGATGGAGTCTCACTCTGTTGCCCAGGCTGGAGTGCAGTGGCACGATCCTGGCTCACTGCAATCTCTACCTCCTGGATTCAAGCGATTCTCCTGCTTCAGCCTCCTGAGTAGCTGGGATTACAGGCACACACCACCATGCCTAGTTAATTTTTGTATTTTTGGTAGAGACGGGGTTTCAACATGTTGGCCAGGCTGGTCTCAAACTCCTGACTTTAAGTGATCTGCCTGCCTCAACCTCCCAAAGTGCTAAGGTTGCAGGTGTGAGCTACCGCACCTGGCCTGAAAATAGTTTTTAATGATTGGATACATCCAGTTATCCAGACCCAACATTCTGATTACTTAACAAAGAGATAATAGTTTCTTTTATTGCTCCTTTTAATTATAGGATGGCCTTTTGGAGATCACAATCCCAGTCAAGAAACGATTCCAAATCACAATGAGTAATCCATGATCACTGGAACTAGCAAAATAGTGAGTTAAAAGGACAGCACACAAAGCAGCAAGGCAGAGACCTCAGCTGAACAAACAGAAGCACTGTGCTTTTGATTCATTGTAAATCAGAGATCAGTTCTGTTATTCACTCATTTCAAATTAGGATAAGAGTAATGTATATGAAGTAAAGGAGGGTGCTCTATCTCTGTGACAAGGCACCCTTTTTTATTATACTTTTAAGTTCTAGGGTACATGAGCACAACGTGCAGGTTTCATACATAGGTATACATGTGCCATGTTGGTTTGCTGCACCCATCAACTCATCATTTACATTAGGAATTTCTCCTAACGCTATCCCTCCCCCAACCCCCCATCTGCCGACAGGCCCTGTGTGTGATGTTCCCCACCCTGTGTCCAAGTGATTTCACTGTTCAGTTCCCACCTATGAGTGAGAACATGCAGTGTTTGATTTTCTGTCCTTGTGATAATATGCTCAGAATGATGTTTTCCAGCTTCATCCATGTCCCTGCAAAGTACATGAGCTCATTGACGAGGCACCCTTAATTGTGACAACTCAAATAGTATCAGATCTGAATCAGAATTTGAATAGTTTCCAACAATGACCCGATGTCCTGAAGGGGAACACATGGACCCACTTTGGGAATGCAGTGAGTCAGCCATCTGACTTGTTAGATTTTGTTCTGTGTCATTCAGCAAAAGGGAAAGCATCCTGAAGAATTACAAAGTGAAGACAGAAACACCTGCTTGATGGAATCTCCATCTGCTCTTTGAAAGGGCTTGGCTAAATCTTTAAAACACGGGGGTAAAATGTTTTAAGAGAACGTAGAATTGAAGAGGTATTAAGAAACTGGTAGTCATCTCATGTTAAGTGATGGGAACACCAAGGCTCAGAGACAAATCTGAAGAGTTTTTCACGTATCCAGCTGACTAGTGGCCACATGAGGATTAAAGAGGCCTTTTGTTTTGATGTGAGCTTTTTACTCTGCTCTTCAGTGTGTGACACACTTGGTTGCTTCTCACATGTCATCAAAAGGATAGAAACTTTCACTGGATGTTCTAGAAAAGACTGAAACTTCATGGAAACTTTTTCTTCTATAAATACTTCACTCGACACATTGGACTTTGCCTGCTTAACAAAATCTTGTGAAACCTTGAACCCCAAATACTTGAAAAGATAAAATTGCTTTCACACAGCAAAGGTTTTTTGTTTGTTTGTTTGTTTGTTTTTTAAAGAACACGAGAGTTATATAACAGTTTGCTGGATGGATAAGGACTTTTCAGTGCCTTTCTCTGACATCTTCTGGAAATCTAAGTAAAGGAAAAGAATATATTGTCCACACTTAAGGTGACAGGACTTTTTCTGATACTTTTCTTCAAACAAACTGAAAATTCCAAATACAGTGACTTCTAGCTTCCTATCTCAGGAAGCAGAAATACATAAAGCAAATTATAATTTGACTGGAGATCCTTTTTTCGCATGCACCAAAGTAGAGGAATCTAAAGAAGTGTGGCCTCAGCACTGTCAGATGTTTCAAAATCCTTATGCACACAGCCACACATGTACCCAAGATTAGTTAAATACAAGTGCTAAAGCAAAACTTATGCACACAGCCACACATGTACCCAAGATTAGTTAAATAGATGTGCTAAAGCAAAACTAAAACTGAAGCTTCGATTGTATCCTCAGGACATTTTTAATGCAGACATCATCACACATTATTAATTCCAAGGGCTGACTGAATTCCTTATGATGACACATTTCAGGTTCAAATTAGTATTGACTAAATTATCTATAGTTTCTGATGATGGATTACTCATTTTATTTTGAAATTTAACATTTCAAAGTAAGACAGATAATGAATTCAATTAAAATTTTATCTTCTGCTTTTTATGATGGCAGGCAAGAATAAATATATATATGTGATTATTATAATTTCACTTTAGCTCTCCAGAGAAGTTCATTGAATGCCTGAGGTTATCTGCAAAGAATATAATATGACATAACTAAGTTTTCTCTTTCCCTATTGCCTACTGCATACACATAATGCATCTTAATTCTTTGTACCACAAGCAGTTTCCTTACTCTCCAATATGTACACAATCACGCAGTCTACCTTAAAATATTTATTCAATAATACTGCTCTACAGTGAGAATAAGAGAAAAAATGAAAAATAAAAATTTAACTGCTAAACTCGAACTGGGTGGAATATCTACAAGAAGAAATAGTGCAAACAATGAAGTTCCAGGCCATTGTTCCACCTGCAAATTCATTCAGCATTTCTCTGAGCAACTCATGGGACTAGAGGAAATCATGGACTGATTTAACAAATGCCCTGTGAAACATGGGTTAATCCTCTGTGATGAACTGAGGTATATGAAGGCTTGCCACTGAGTTAGTAGAAGGATATGAGCTCAAATTTTATGTAAAAGTATGATATGATTTATGTCACTGAAAACTGAAAAAAAAAAAAAAAACATGTGTAGACGTTCCTTCTTCCTTCCCCATCTTCTTAATCTCAAGTAAAAGATCACTAGCTTTTAGGACTGTTTTGACCCTACATGTCAGAAGGGAGGAAATATCATGATTAATTCATGTCATATGAATTTATTGAGCACCTACTATATAGAGTTTATTGTTGTAAATAGAAATGTTTCATTCACATTCTGCCCTTGCCAGAGTACTGGCTTTCAATTTGCAATTAGCATAACCAACATAAAACTCATTTCTGCACACCTCCCATGCACCCTTCTAACCCCTGAACATTTTTACCACTTAAAACCCACTCCTTCTTTCCCTGTTCATGAACTACTCTGATAATTTCTTGACAAGCTTTTATTCCCTTCTCTAGGCAAGTTAATATGTTTGTTTTTGAATGACTGTTTTCTATTGCTTTGGTGTCTTTCCTGTATTCATTAACACTGTGTTAGTCTGCAGTGCTCATCTGGATCCCTGTCATGTCACATGGCATTTATCATTATAGTAATTCAAAATGAGAGAGGTGCAGCAAAGTGGTTGGGACCAATTATGGATCCAAACTGCCTAGGCCTTTTCATTTACTCTGGGACCTTGGGCAATTTACTTAGCCATACTGTCCCTTAGTCCCCTTACAATAAATTGGGAAAATGGTAATATCTATTTTGGAGAGAATTCATACATGCAAAGTTGTTAATTGTTTTATTTCTAGCCAAGATGCATCAGGGCAGCTAAAAGCTATACCTCACACTGATTAAGAGTAAATACACTAAACAAGCTACCTAAAGACTCTAAAAAAATAAGTTAAACAGGAAAATTGTTGAAAGGAGTTAAAATTTGGAGAAGTCAACCTTAATACAGTGAATTTTTCATTTTCCTTTTTTGTTTTCTCATGGTTTTGATCAAAGAACAGTCCCCATTCTTTGACATGAACCACAAAATAATAAAAAATTGAAATCATATAAAGTTTTAAAACCACAATGGTATTTAACTAGAATTCAATAACAAAATATACCTGGAAAATACAAACATTTGGGAACTGGGAAACACACTCATATATCAGATTGTTGGATGCAGCTAACATGGTGCTCATAGAAAAATATAGAGTGCTTACATTAGAAAAGAAGTTTCAAATAAATGAGCTAAGCTTTGAAAATTCAAAATAGAGAAAATCTATGAAATCAACAATTAATTGTTTGAAAAGGTTAATTGATAAACCTCTACCTGGAATGACAAAGAAAGCAGAAAATATATAAATTACCAGTATTGGGAATGGAAGAGAGGATATCGATGTTGCATGAAGTCAGGGACCCCGAATGGAGGGACCAGCTGAAGCCATGGCAGAAGAACATAAATTGTGAAGATTTCATAGACATGTATTAGTTCCCCAAATTAATACTTTTACAATGTCTTCTGCCTGTCTTTACTGCAATCTCTGAACATAAATTATGAAGATTTCATGGACACTTATCACTTCCCCAATCAATACTCTTGTGATTTCCTATGCCTGCCTTTACTTTAATCTCTTAATCCCAACATCTTCATAAGCTGAGGATGAATGTCGCCTCAGGACCCTGTGATGATTGCATTAACTGCACAAATTGTTTGTAGAACATGTGTACTTGAACAATATGAAATCTGGGCACCTTAAGAACAGGATAATGGCAATTTTCAGGGAACAAGAGAGATAACCTTAAAGTCTGGCTGCCTGTGGGCTGGGCAAGACAGAGCCATATTTCTCTTATTACTGAAAACGGGTAAGAGAAGTATTGCTGAATTCTTTCCCCAGTAAGGAATTTTAATAATTAACAGCCCTGGGAAAATAATGCATTCTCAGAGGAGGCCTCTGAAATGGCAGCTCTGGGGGTGTCTGCCTTATGCAGATGTAGATAGGGATGAAACATGCCCTAATCTCCTGCAGTGCCCCCAGGCTTGCTAAGATTAGGAAATTCCAGTCTGGCAAATTCTAGTCAGACTGGTTCTCTGCTCTTGAACCTTGTTTATCAATGACAATGCGTGCACAGCTGGACAGGGAACTTCATTAGTGATTCTAGTTTCTCCCTGACCTTGTGATCTCACCCTGACCTCCTGCCTTGTGATCTCTTATTGCCCTTAAAGCATGTGATCTCTGTGACCCACACCCTATTCATATACTCTCTCCCCTTTTGAAAATCACTAATAAAAACTTGCTGGTTTTACAGCTCAGAGGGCATCATGGAACCTGCCGACATGTGATATCTCCCCTGGACACCCAGCTTTAAAATTTCTCTCTTTTGTACTCTTTTCCTTTATTTCTCAGACCAGCCGACACTTAGGGAAAATAGAAAAGGACCCACATTGACTATCGGGGGTAGGTTCCCCCAATAATCATATAGACCATAAACGTTAATATGATAAGGAGATATTCTGATATTATGAAGGTAAACAAAAAAACAGATAAAATTGACCAATTAATTAAATGACACAACCAAATTTCACTCAAGAAGAAATAGGTAACCTGAATAATTCTATGCCTTTCATAGAAATTGAATTTGTAGTTAAAAGCTACCAAGAAAACTGACAGGCCAGATCCTTAATCAGATAATGGGCATTGTGAACGATAAAATCCTTAATTATTTGCCCATCAAAATGAGAATAAGACAAGGATGTTCACTTTAATCTCTCCTGTGTACATCAGAGGTATGATGCCTATGCAATAAGGGTAACAAAAGAACAAAATAAAAGACATACAGATTGAAAAGCAAAACAATAAAGCCATCACTGTTTGCAGACAACATAACTGTTTACATAGAAATTCCAAAATTTTCTAGAAAAAAAAGTTAGAAATAAGTGAGTTTATTATATACTATTTTAATTTTCAATTATACCAAAATAAAAGTAGGAGGGAGAATGAAGTACTTATATATCCTGCAAATGTTGATGAATGTTGAAAACATTATACTATGTGAAAGAACCATATACTGTATAATTCTATTCATGTAAAATGTTCAGAGGAGACAAATCTATAGAGGCAAAAGGTAGATTAGTGGTTACTAGAGCTGGGGAAGTTGGAGCAAAATTGAGGTGATGGCTTTAGGGGCATAAGGTTTCTTTCTGAAAAAATAAAAATGTTCCAATATTGATTGTAGTGATGGTTTCACATACAATTCTGTGAATATACAGTTTAAACAATTTTTGTATTTAAAATTTTTATGGGTACATTGTAGGTATAAATGTTTGTGAGGTATCAAAACCTCATTATTTCATGATGTGAAATAATCACATCATGGTGAATGTGACATCCATCCCCTCAATCAATTATCCTTTGTGTTACAAATAATTCAATTACACTATTTTTAGTTATTTTAATATATACAGTTAAGTTATTATCAACCATAGTCACTCTATTATGCTATCAAATAGTAGGTCTTATTCATTCTTTCTAATTATTTTCATAAACATTAACCATCCTCACCTGCCCCTAAGAATACTACTATTCCTAGATTACTGATAACCATACTTCTGCCTTCTAAGTCCATGAGTTCAATTGTTTTGATTTTTAGATCACACAAATAAGGGAGAACATATATTTGTCTTTCTGAGGTTGCCTGATTTCACTTAACATAATTATCTCCAGTTCTATCCATGTTGTTGCAAATGAGTGGATCTCATTCTTTTTTTATGGCTGAAGAGTATTCCATTGTGTATATGTACCACATTTTCTTTATCCATTCATCTGTTTATGGACACTTAGGATGCTTCCAACTATTGTAAATAGTGCTACAACAAACATGGGAATGCAGCTATCTCTTCTATATACTGTTTTCCTTTCTTGTGGTTATATACCCAGCAGTGAGATTGCTGGATCATATGGTAGCTATATATTTAGTCTCTTGAGGAAACAGGGAAACATCAAACTGTTTTTCATAGTGATTGTGCTAGCTTACATTTCCTCCAGCAGTGTATGAGGGTTCCCTTTCTCCCCATTCTGGCCAGCATTCGTTATTTCCTGTCTTTTGGATAAAAAGCATTTTAACTGTGGTGAAATGATATATCATTGCAGTTTCGGTTTGCATTTCTCTTAGGATAAGTGATGTTGAGCACCTTTTCATATACTTGTTTGCTATTTGTGTGTCTTCTTTTGAGAAATGTCTATTCAAATATTTAGCCCATTTTTGATAGGATTATTAGATTTTTTTCTGTAGAGTTGTTTCAGATCCTTATGTATTCTGATTATTAACCCCTTGTCTGATAGGCAGTATGCAAATATTTTCTCCCATTCTGTGAATTGTCTCTTCATATTGTAGACTGTTTCCATTGCTGCACAGAAGCTTTTTAACTTGATGTGATCCCATTTGTCCATTTTTGCTTTGGTTGTCTATGCTTGTGGAGTACTGCTCAAGAAATATTGCCCAGACCAATGTCCTGGAGAGTCCCAATGTTTTCTTATAGTAATTTCATAGTTTGAGGTCTTAGATGTAAATCTTTAATTCATTTTTATTTGTATATGGTGACAGATAGGTATCTAGCTCCATTCTTCTGCTTATGAATATACAGTTTTTCCAGCCTCATTTATTGAAAATACTGTCTTTTTCACAGTGTACGTTCTTGACACGTTTGTCAAAACTGAGTTCACTGTAGGTGTGTGGCTTTGTTCTTGGGCTCTCTATTCTGTTTCATTGGTCTACGTGTCTGTTTTTATGCCAGTACCATGCTGTTTTTTACTATAGCCTTTATATTACTATAGCTGTTATATTACTATAGCCTTGTAATATAACTTGAAGTCAGGTAATGTGATTCCTCCAGTTTTGCTCTTTATGTTCTTCATATAGAATATAAAATATAAAGAACATAAAATGTCATTCAGTTTTATTATTTGTATAGAATCTGTGTGCTATAATCTATAAATATTGATGAGAGAAATAAATAAGATCTATTTAAATAGATAGATAGACTGTGCTCATGGATTAGAAGACGCATTATTGGTAAAAGGTCAGTTTTGCCCAAACTGATCTATAGATGATTGAATATAAATAAATCAAAATCCAAGCAAGAATATTAGTAGATATCAAGAAAAAGCTAATTCTAAACTATATATGGAAAAGCAAACAATGAATAGCAAAGTTTTGAGAAAGCAGAACAAAATCAGAGAACTCAAACTACTTAATTTAAAAAATAACAAGACCTTGGAAGAAGAATAGTTACAGAATAATAAGACAGAGACAATACATGCTTACATAATCAATTATTTTTCTACAGATTCAAAGGCAATTCAATGGATAGAAAAAATAATTATTTGAATAAATATTGTAACAATTGAATGCCTATGTGCAAAGAAACAAAAAAGAACACATTTCAGACCTTATACAATTAACTCACTATTCATAATCTGATTACAAAACCTAAAACTATAAAGCTTATACAGAAAAATATAGGAGAAAATCCTATAGACCTTGGTGAAGATTTGTTAATATAACAGAAAACATAATACAATCCATAAAAGAAAATCATTTGTAAAGTTGACTTTATTGAAGTTAAAAACTTCCACTCTGTGAAATACACTGTTGAGAAAATGAAAAGACAAGCTACACATTGGAAAAAATATCTGCAAAACTTATATGCGATCAGGAATTTCAATATGGAATATTTAATGACCTTTTAGAACTCTATAAGGAACAAAAATATTCACTAAAAACAATGGACAAATAATTTAAATAGACACTACACCAAATAAAACATATAAGATATACCAATGGTAAATAAGCACATGGAAAAAATGTTGTGTCATTAGTCATTAAGAATATATAAATTAAAATCACAGAGAACTATCACTACATACATATTAGAATAACTATAAATCATTCTAGAAGACTGACAATACCAAACTCTGGTAAGGGTGTTGACCAACTAGATCTCTCATACACTGCAAGTGGGAACACAAAATTGTATAGTTACTTTGGGAAAATACCTGGTAGCTCTTTTTTAGTTTTAGTTTCTGTTTATTAAAGACAGTGTTTCACTATGTTAACCAGGCTGGTCTCAAACTTCTGAGCTCAAGCAATCCTCCCACCTTGGCCTCCAAAAGTGCTGGGATTCCGGGCGTGAGCTACCATACCTGCCCCAGTCTGGTAGTTTCTTATAAAATTAAATACACACCTACAACATGACTCAGCAATCTAACTTCTAGGTGTCTAGTCAAGAGAAATGAAATCTTTGATTACTCAAAAATCTGGATGCAGATGCTTTTAGTGGTTTTTAAGAAGCAACTAAAAATCCAAAACAATCCCAAAGATCTTCAAATAGTAAAAGGACAATTACACAGTAATAAACCTGTAAAATAAAATAAAAAGGAATAAAGAGACAAATGGGTGAATGTCAAGCACAATATGGTAAGTAAAAAGTGGCCAGCTCAAAAGGCTGTGTAACGTATAATTCTATTTGAATGGCATAAATACAAAAGACAGAATTAAAGGTATAGAAAAAGTCCAGTAAGTAAGCAAAAGAATTTGACCATAAATGAACAGGAAGAGGGAAGTTTTGTGGGATAATATTAAGTGTTCTGTGCCTTGATTGTGGTGGTGACTGCATAAATGTGTGCATTTGTCAAAACTCAAAGAACTGTATGCCAAAGGTGAAAATTTTACTGTATGTAAATTTTTAAACAGTGAATAAAAATAAAAAGTATTTTAGAAGGGGTCATTAAATATTATGGTATTATTTATTTTACTTATATTTATTATTAATATGGCCAGGAGAGTGGGAAATGGCCTAAGAGAGGAACAATTTGAAACCTTTGATAATAACAAATGTGAAATCAATGAAAAGATTTGCAGGAATAAAAAAAGTAGCAAATAGAAATCCTTTTGACAAGGCAGTAAGAAGGATAAAACTGGGACAGAAATATTCACTCATCTATAAAGGAGCCAACAGTTGTCACAATTTAATTGATATGCTTCAATTTGATCTGAATACACATCAATAAAAAAGAGGCTCCCTTGGGTTTGGTGTGGCTGATAGAAAAATGGTAGAACAGGCTTCTGTGGAGGAGCAGTTCTCAGCGTCATGTGTATATTCAAGTCATAAATCAGGGAGAAATACTCAAAATAAGTTTAGTCCACAAGGAAATTGATGCAGGCAGGTGTCCTGGGAATTAAAGACACCTAGCTCACCGTGCTGCAGAGCCTGGCTCCTGACTTTGAGGAAAACAGTAACAAAAATTAAGGACTCATTCAAAAAGCCAACCTGACTCAGACAACTGATATGGCTGCAGCCTGGTGATCATGGCATAATTCATCCCACCAGTAACCTAGAAAGCAGTGTGGAAGGAAGCTGCAAGCTTTGCCAGTGGGACACTCCCTTGGTGTTTTTCTTTTTGTTTGTTTGTTAGTAAAGGTTGAGGGTAGAGTAGAGGATAGAAGGAAAGAGGCATTAACATATTATGTGGCTTGACTTCCACTGGCTGTATTTCAGGCTCAGTTTTCACAGATACGGATCAAAGGACAGTGCCTGAAAACAAACAAATAAAAACAAAGCAAAGGTGATAAGATCATTATCTCAGGAAATACCTAGGACAGTTTCATGGAGACAATTATTTTTATAAGAATTTAATAAATTTTTGCATCAAAAACATGAAGGTCGATAAAAGGAAGGAAGAGGAGGAAGAATGAAATGAAGAAGGAAGGAGGAAGAATGGGAAAGAAAAACAGGGAAGAAAATATTGACAATGGAAGATATTAAAAAACGTGAGTAAAGACAAAAATGTAGTAATGTGGAATATACACAAATAATAGCAAACTGGCCGATCTGATGGTAGCAGTACATGCAGAAGCAACACATTTTCAGATGGGTGATTATTCAGTCTGACTAGAATCTCTACTATCAATGAATGAAAAAAGTCACAGAAAAGTGTAATTTCTCTTACTCTAGATGTTAGATACGAGGTTTGTAAACCAGAGAATAGGACAATTTGGGCTGTTTGCACCCTAGCACTGTTAGTTCATAGCTTCACTCAATCAATCAAATATTAATTGAGCATCTATCAAGCTTAGCAGCATGCAAAGTGTTGTAATTCAGAAATTATATGTTACTATGCCTCTAACTGGAGTTTAAATCTGGATAGCAGAATCTAGAACATCTGCAAGAAAAAATAGTTTTAATAAAAGGATAAATGAATGTGCCTTTAAGTCTTTGCCTCCAGTGTACAGAATCAATAAGCACTTTCTCAATGTTTTGTATTTGCAATATTGTCTTAGATATATGTTCTTAAAGTTAGCCTCCTTACTTTTTAAGCTTCCTTCCCTTCCTTTCTAGAACTTACTATATCTAGATACGCTACTATATACCAGTCAATGTGTCAGTTAAGAGAGCAACAAGACAGAAACAATGTTGAAAAACAGAATTTGCAAATCCCATTTTAGAGAAGAGCTAACTGAGATTAAGAATAGTTACAAAATTTGTTCAGGGTCACACTAGAAACAAGCAAAGCAGCTGGGATTTAACCCAGGCTTCAAAATTCATAACCATTGCTTTTATCCTGAGAAAAATATAATCTCCAAAAACTATAATTTACAGATTACAAGACTCCTCATTTGGTTTGGAAAATTCCTCCTGAAAAAGGAAACAGTAAAGTTCAGTTTGGTGTCAAAAACATGCTCCCCAGAGGCCAACTAATTTTCAGATGGGTGATTATTCAATCCAGCGGGAATATGATGTTTTTCTTCCTACATTTATGCTTCAATGTTGGTCTATTTTCTTTCTTTTCTTTTTTTTAAGAATCCATTTTCAATTAAGATTTCTAATTAGATTCCATGTTTGAGACACATCTCTAGTAGAAAGCAAATGGCAAGAGTAGTAATTAAAAAGCAGCTGTCTCTTGTCTTTCTGGAACGAAACAAGCCATTTTGTCTGTAAGTTATGAAATCCTAGGAAATTCTGTGATGTTTGTCTCAGTTTTTAATAACAGTCAACTTAATTGGAAGATGCTGAATTGGTCTAAAAAAGTCGATGCCCTTTCTAACACATATGCTGAAAATTTCTCTGCTAGAATAAGCATAAATCCACTCTGGGTTTTTCAGACTTTTAGTGCTGCAAAGACAAAATTTCCACATTTTATATAAAATCAAATCATTGGCCCAGCATGATAGCTAACACTTCTAATCCCACCACTTTGGCAGGCCAAGATGGGCTGATCATTTGAGCTCAGGGGTTCACGACAAGAATGGAAACATGCCAAAACCCCATCTCTACAAAAAAATTAGACGGCATGGTGGTGCATGCCTGTAGTCCCAGCTACTGAGAGAAGCTGAGGTGGGAAGATCAGCTGATCCTGGGAGGTGAAAGCTGCAGTGACCCATGACTGCGCCACTGCAATCCAGCCTGAGTGACAAGAGTGAGACCCTGAGTGACAGAGTGAGATTCATGGAACATAGCTATTTCTTAAAGATCAAATCATTCTTTAAAGTACTAAAGTAGGCATTACCCCAAGTCATTTGCCTTACTTTAGGACTTTTTCAGAAGCCTGCATTATAAAACTTTATAAATCAAAGAGAATAAGCATTTTCGAAGGAAAGAAATATGATTCAGATTAACTGAGATGCAAACAGTTATTTGTGTAGCTTTTCTCTGTTTGGTTTAAGAGAACCAATATTACTAATGCTAATGTTGAAAATTATTTAGGAAGCTTTTACTCCAGTTGTTCTTGATACCTGAGGCTATATTTTCACATGTAAAGTATAATCAGGATTTGAGGCAATTAACCATATAATTAAGGTCAAGAAAAATCTTCAGCTGGAAAAAAAATAAACCAATAAAGCACACAGATTTTTTCTGGCTTGCATTATCTAGATTCTAGAAAATTATCTAACACAGTTTAATGCACATAGCCATAAAATAGGTCAAGTTCCCTAAAAGCAGGCCAGTCTCAGGTACAAAAGAAATCTCTTAAAATGCATATTCCCAAGAGGTAAACTTTTGAAGGATTTCCCAATATAATCCTGGAAATGACTTCAGGAAATAATAAGTTAAATAATAGTACAAACACACACACACACACACACACACACACGTTGGGGTAAGGTGAGGTCAGGTGACAGACTCGAAAGCATCTATATACAGGGAACCAGGAGAGAAAACCAAATGACATCACACAGAAATGCAAGCAGAGCAAGTCCAAAGGCATCTTACGATGGATATTAAGGACCTATGGGGCTGGGCTTTTCATCTTATTTCCAGCCCAGCTTCATTTATATCTGTCTTCCCTTCTGTGACTTTACTGTAGCCACACTATTCTTCTTTTAATTATTTTCTTTCTTTTTTTCTTCATTTATTTTCTTTATTCCATGCTGTTCCATCTACCTGGGACTCTTTATTCTCATACTTTAGGTCTCAGTTTAAATGTCATCTTCCAGAGAAATAGCCTCTGTCTACCCAATCCACAGTAAATTCTTTACTTGTCTCCCAATATTTTATCCCATAGAATTCTGTTATTTTACATCATAGCACTTACCACCGCTTTTACTTATATATTGATATCTCCTGAGGGCCGGGCGTGGTGGCTCACGCCTGTAATCCCAGCACTTTGGGAGGCCTAGGCGGGCGGATCACAAGGTCAGGAGATCGAGACCATCCTGGCTAACACGGTGAAACCCCCTCTGTACTAAAAATACAAAAAATTAGCCGGGCTTGGTGGCGGGCGCCTGTAGTCCCAGCTACTCGGGAGGCTGAGGCAGGAGAATGGTGTGAACCCAGGAGGCGGAGCTTGCAGTGAGCCAAGATTGCGCCACTGCACTCCAGCCTGGGCAAGAGTGAGACTCTGTCTCAGAAAAAAAAAAAAAAAAAAAGATATCTCCTGAATCTCCTCTACTGGAATGTAAGTACTGCCTGATTTGTCCAATTCTAGAAAATCGCCTTACAGATGAGTGTTTCCCAAATAACAAAACCTTAGTGCATATGCATTGATTTGATAAGTAATAACATTATTTTTTAAAATTTCTTCACATTTCTGCCTACGGTAGGCCTGGCCTAACTAAAACTCTCAAAATTAGTTTAATGTATTTATAGAAATTAATTTATCTATAAAATTATGGCCACTCATCTATAACATGCAGTCACACATATGCTAAAATACTTAACTGGCATTATTGTAAAACATTTGGTTAATAAGTTTGAATTGATCATCAGTTGAAATGAATATAATGTGTTAATGTTATATGTTAAGAATGACTCTTGTACCTGATTTATGGTGTTTCCCTTGACAGAATTGCTCTTCGATTATTGTTTTGCTGGTTTCAAGGCTCTGCAAAAAACAAAAGGACAAAAAAGTCAGGATTGAGTGTTTACTGGAAATCTTCTTACTAAAGCACCCATAGGTAAAGTGTTTAATATATATGCTTATAGTACCCATCATTTAAACTTGGGGAGTTATCATCATCACAAGATTCATGGAACATAGCTATTTCTTATTTCTATCCCAAATTAGTCAGCTTTATTCAGCTCGTAGAGCTCCTCTAGAATAAATTATAGCTGATCCTTGTTTGCTGCTTAAGTGTGCCAAGTACTATCCTATGCCAGGCACTATTTTAAGTTACATGGATTAACTCATTTATTCCTCATAACTACTCAGCAAGAAAGGGTTAACTCAGCAGGCCTGAGTTACTCAAACTCTGCCCATCACAAAGAAAGGTGAATCTTCAGGTCTGGCCTTCAGTTAGCTTCTGGGAGATAACCTCTGAACTCCTGGAAGAGTCTACCTGGTAAGAGTGTTTTGTATGCATGAGGCCTTACGCTATGCTGTTCCAGTTGGACCAGATAAATTTATTCTAAAATGTGATTTATGATGAACATTTATTTTTGCTTGTGGGAAGGGGGTCTGGTGTCTGAATCATCCAATGCTGCATGCTTATGTGAGTGATATCTAATACAACTCTAGAAACCAAAGCTTAACTGAGCTTCTCTGGTTTACCACACTTCATGGGTTACATATCATTTTGCTGGCAGCTTTAATCACATCTCCATGTGACTCCACTGGGAGAGGATACCTGGGAGTTTGTTCCCGGACTTTGCATCATGAACCTTTTCTCTTTGCTGTTCTTAATTTGTATACTTTCACTATAAGAAAGCATGACTATGATTATACAGCTTTTCTCTATCTTAGATGATACAGTTTGGCTGTGTCCCCATCCAAATCTCATCATGAATTGTAGTTCCCATAATCTCCACATGTTGTGGGAGGGACCTGGTGGGAGGTAATTGAATCATGGGGGTGGTTACCCAGTGCTGCTGTTCTCCTGATAGTGAGTTCTCACAAGATCTTATGGTTTTATAAGGGGATTTTCCCCCTTTTGCTCTGCACTTCTACTTGCTGCCACCATGTGAAGGACGTGTTTGCTTCCCCTTCCATCATAATTGTAAGTTTCCTGAGGCCTCCCCAGCCCTGTAGAACTGTGACTCAATTAAACTTCTTTCCTTTATAAATTACCCAGTCTCAGGTATATCTTTATTAGCAGCATGATAACAGACTGATACATTAGTAAATCATCAAGCCTAAAGGTAGTCTTGAGGACCCCCAATACAAGCACCCTATGAGGGAGGTACCATTATTATTACATAGAGAGAATTTGGCAAAGACAGGTGAAGTAATTCAGTCAGAGTCCCACAGGCAAAGGGTAGTATTTGAATTTCAAACCACTGACCTCCCAAAGTGCACTTTGGGAGGCTGAGATGGGTGGATCACGAGCTCAGGAGATCAAGACCATCCTGGCTAACCCAGTGAAACCCCGTCTCTACTGAAAAATACAAAAAACTAGCCGGGTGAGGTGGCAGGCGCCTGTAGTCCCAGCTACACGGGAGGCTGAAGCAGGAGAATCCCGTAAACTCGGGAGGCGGAGCTTGCAGTGAGCTGAGATCCGGCCACTGCACTCCACCCTGGGTGACAGAGCGAGACTTCGTCTCAAAAAAAAAAAAAAAAAAAAAAAAAAAAAAAAGACTACTGATCTAGTTCCAGAGTTTGGGCATTTTACCACTATATATCATGCTATAAATAAATAAATTTACTATTATATCTAATTCAATAAGTGTATTAAAAAAGTTACCTGGTTCTTTTTTCTACTTTATTATCAGGAACAGTTTTCAAATTGTAAATTTACTATCAGTTGCCAAGATTTCATACTATTTGGTCAAAAGATGTAGTAACTCATTGGATTAATGTTGTTGTTTCACCATTGTACATTATTTGAAAGAAACTTTCCCCTAGTAATGTCAATAATGCAGATGAGATACACAATTTTCTCATTCACATTATTATATATCTCTCATCATTCTGTATTGTTTTCAATATAAGAAGGTGAAACTACAAAGAATAAGCTTTAAATTATACCAGGCCTCCTTTAATTTGGGGAAAACAAAATATTCCAATTTTTCTTAAGTTTTCTCATTTTTTGAGCCTGGTAGACCCAGAGTTGCTTTTAAGATAAGTGTTAAGAAAAAAAACATGTTTCATAATAAGAGAAATCATGAAACTGATCACTTAGTTGCAACTAAAGAAAATACAAACCATCTATTACTAAACTCAAAACAGAAAATAATATAGAAAAGTCACATGTTTGCTATATCAAACTTCCATCAGGTAGACTTTACAAGACACTTTGGTCAAAGTTTTGTGGTCCTTAAGTGTCTGAGATAGGAGTTTTATTTTAACACTTGAACAACATCATAATTTATCTTTTATCTTTTTCAAACCCACCCAAAGCTAAGCATTGTGCTCTGTTGTATAGAGTAGATGGCAGTGTCCTGTCCTTATTAATAGATCAGACTGCACATCTCTTCTGGATGTTTTAGCTGACATCACTTCTGCAAAGGTGATGAGTTTAACTTGCAAATAAAATAAGAACACACAGAGGCCAACATAGTCTCATATAGTCCATAGTGTCCAAATAAGCCCTTGAATAATTTTTTTAAATACCAGTAATGCATACAGAAGAAGGGTAACACTTTATATAGCAACGAATAAATACATCAAATACAAACTGGATAGCTGTGCAAGTCCAAAGGACAAAAGTTTATGATGCAGAAAGGTCAACTGTCTTACGTGAGTCTGAGTCTTTCAGACTTTTTTTTGTTCCCATTATGGAGTCATTCATTACTTGTCAGCTCCCATCACGTAGCAAGAACCAATATTTACTAAAACCCACTGAAGTGTGTAGTCACCTTAAATACACATCCCACAGAGTTAATGCAAATAAGGCCTTATTTAACATTTATCATTATCTTCATGATAAATGACCAAATAGGATATTTTCTTTAATTAGGACATAAAAGTTTTCTTTCAGTAGAAAATTCAAACTTCTATCTTAAACAACTTCTGGGTGTTAAACTGAATTGAACATTATTGTTTAGAATTAAAATGCAGAATATTGAAAAAAATTGAGGTGGCCTCCTATTGTGCTTCCACCTTATTCTATATAGGCTAGTGCCTTCTTTGGTCCCTGTATCCATTCTTTTTGTGGCCCTTGATATGGGGTTTGGATGTTTGTAGATTCCAAATCTCAGGCTGAAATGTGATTCCCAACATTGGAGGTGAGGCCTAGTGGAAGGTGACTGGATCCTGGGGGAGGATCCCTCATGAATGGCTTAGCAACATCCCCTTGGTGATAAGTGAGTTCTCGCTCCAAGTTCACGTGATACTTGGTTGTTTAAACGAGTGTGACACCTCCTCCCCACCTTGCCCCCTCTCTCACCATCTACGTGCCTGCTTCTCCTTTGCCTTCCACCATAATTGGAAGCTTTCTGAGGCCTCACGAGAAGCAAATCCTGTCACCACACTTCCTATGGAATCTACAGAACTGTGAATCAAATCTCTTTCATTTACAAATTACCTAGCCTCAGATATTCCTTTATGGCAATGCAAAAGCAAACTAAGACAGAAAATTGGTACTGAGGAATGGGCTGTTGCTATAAAGGTTCCAGAAACTATGGAAGCAGCTTTGGAAGTGGATAATGGGCAGAGGCTGAAAGAGTTTGGAAGGCTCACAAGAAGCAGGAAGATGAGGAAAAACTTGGAACTTCTTAGAGACTGGTTAAATGGTTGTGATGAAAATGCTGACAGAGATACAGACATTGATGTCCAGGCTAAAGAGATCTCAGGTGAAAATGGGAAACTTATTGGGAACCAGAATAAAGGTCACCCTTCTTATTCCCTAACAAAGAACTTGACTGCATTCTGTCCAAGCCCTAGGAATCTGTGGAAATTTGAATTTAAGACCGATGACTTAGGGTATCTGGCAGAAGAAATTTCTAAGCAGCAAAGCATTCAATATGTGATCTGGCTGTTTCTAACAACCTAAATGAGATACAAGGGCAAATAAATGACTTAAAATTAGAATTTACAATTAAAAGGGAAGCAGTAAAAGTAAAGTAAAAGTTTGAAAAATTTGCAGCCTGGCCACGTGGCAGAGAAAAAGCATTTTCGGAAAAGGAATTCAAGCAAGCTGCAGAGCAACTACTTGCTAGAGAGACTGGCATGACTAAAAGGGAGCCAAGTGCAAATACCTAACACAATGGAAAAAAGGTCTCAAAGGCATTTTACGAGTCTTCAAGGAAGCCCCTGCCATCATAGTCCCAGAGGCCTAGGAGGAAAGAATAGTTTCCCGGGCCAGGTTCAGGGCCCCATTGCCCTGATCAGCCTTGGGATACTGCTTCCCACATCCTGGCCACTCCATCTCTAACCTTGACTCAGTGGGGTTTAGGTACAGGTATAGCTCAGGCTGCCACTTTGAAGAGCACAAGCTGTTATACACCTTGGTTGCTTCTACATGGTGTTAAGCCTGCAGGTGCACAGAATACAAGAGTGAAAGAGGCTTGGCCACTCCCACCTAGATTTTAGAGGATGTGTAGGAAAGCTTGGTTGCCCAAGTAGAAGTCTATCACCAGTGCAGAGCCCCAACAGAAAAACTCTACTAGGGGAATGCTGAGGGGAAATGTGGGATTGGAGACCCACAAAGAGTCTGCACCAGTGCACTGCCTAGTAGAGCTGTGGTAAGGCGGTCACTGAACTCCAGACCTGAGAAGGGTAGAGCCACCAGTAGATTGCAGCTTCAGCATGGAAAAGCTGCAGGCACTCAACTCTAGCCTAGGAGAGCAGCCATGTGGACCCACAGAAGCCACAAGGGCAGGGCTTCCTAAGGCCATGAGAGCCCAGCCCTCACACCAAGATGTGGGACATGAGGTCAAAGGAGATTGTTTTGAAGCTTTAAGATTTAATGACAGCCCTGCTGGGTTTCTGACTTGTGTGGGGCCTATTGCCCCCCTTTTTGGCCAATTTTCTCCCCTTTTGGAATGAGAATGTTTACCCAGTGCTTGTACCACCATTGTATCTTGAGAGTCAATAACTAGTTTTTTGTTTGTTTATCTCACAGGCTCATAGATGGAAGGAACTAATTTCCAGATGAGACTTTAGACTTGAGACTTTTGAGTTAAGGTTTGCATGAGTTAAGACTTTGGGGGCCTATTGGAAAGGCATGATTGGTATTTTGAAATATGAGAAAGACATGAGATTTGGGAGTCCAGGGGCAAAATGATGTGGTTTGGATGTTTGTCCCCTTAAAATCTCATGTTGAAATGTGATTCTCATTGTTGAAGGTGGGCCTGGTCAGAGGTGACTGGATCATGGAAGAGGATCGCTCATGAATGGCTTAGCACCACTCTCTTGGTGATTAGTGAGTTCTCGCTCTAACTTCATGCAATATCTGGTTATTTAAAAGAATTTGGTACCTCCCCTCCCTCTCTTGCTCCCTCTCTCACCATGTGATGTGCCTGCTCCTCCTTTGCCTTCCACCACGAGTGGAAGTTTTTTGAGACCTCATCAGGAACAGATTTCTAGTAACTATGCCTCCTGGAAAGCCTGAAAAACCATGGAACAATTAAACCTCCCCCTTTTTTTTTTGAGATGGAGTCTCCCTCTGTTGCCCAGGCTGGAATGCAGTGGCGGGATCTCCTCTCACTGCAAGCTCCGCCTCCCGGGTTCATGCCATTCTCCTGCCTCAGCCTCCCAAGTAGCTGGGACTACAGGCACCCGCCACCACGCCCGGCTAATTATTTGTATTTTTAGTAGAGACAGGGTTTCACCATATTAGCCAGGATAGTCTCAATCTCCTGACCTCGTGATCCACCCACCTTGTCCTCCCAAAGTGCTGGGATTACAGGCGTGGGACACCGCGCCCGGCCTTAAACCTCTTTTTCTTATAAATTACCCAGCTCCAAGTGTTTCTTTACCATGATGCAAAAGCAAATTAACACAGCCCTAGATGAGATTTTCATAACATCCTTTTGTTTTTTTTTTTCCCTACTCCAGGATCCTGGTGTGATGGGGATATAGCTAAAGTCAGAGATGACTATTTGTCTTTTCCATCTTACTCCATGGAAGAAAACTGGGCCTCGTGCTGACCCCCAATAGCCTGAATAACTCCAGGTTAAGGGCCCACATCAGTGAGAGGTTTTGGGGATATTATAGCAAAGGCAGAAGCTGAGTGAGACAGAATTTAGAAGAGATCAAGGAGAGACCATGCCATGTCAGTCAGCAAATTCTGCAATATGGCTGCTATGATTTGGATGTTAGTTTCTCCAAACCTCATGTTGAAATTAGATCCCAAATGATGGAGATGAGGTCTAATGGGAGATGCCTTAGTCATGGGGGTGGATCCCTCATGAATAGATTAATGCCACTTTCTGCAGGGAGTGAGTCCTCACTTTATTAGTTTCCACAAGAGCTGATTCTTAAAAAGAACCTAGAACCTCCCCTCTTGCTCTCTCTTGCCTCCTCTCTTACCATGTGATCTCCGCACACACTGGCTCCCCTTCCCCTTCCACCATGAATATAAATAGCCTGAAGCCTTCATCAGATGCAGGTTTTCGTTCACCTGCAGAACCATAAGCCAAATAAACCTCTTTTCTTTATCAATAATCCAGCCTCAGGTATTCGTTTATAGCAATATAAATGAACCAAGACAACGGGTTTTCATGGGTTCTGAGAACCCATACACTTGTTCCATAATAGGTCCAGCATTGAAATATTTGCCTTAGAAATTATTCAAATATAGTTACTAGAATCTAGAGTAAACTACTTTTAAGATAAACGTTAAAATTAAATCTAATTTCCCGAAGGTTTTAAAAATCTTATAGTTGTTGCTCAATTTCCATCCCTAACTGTAAAGTCAAAGTAGGATTAAGCTGACAATGGCATTCTCAACATAGCCTTCAGGTCAACAGAAAAATTAAAAAAAATATATATATATATATATTAGAGCTAATAAAATAACTCAAAATTCAAGGATGCAAGGTAAATTTGCAGCAATAGCTTTTCTATATAATAGCAAAAAATAGAAAATAAAATTTCCAAATGAATGCAGCTCCCAATAGCAGCAATAATAATCCAAATTACTATAGCAGCAACAACAAAATCAATAAAGAAATTATGAATAACTCTGTAAGGAAAATTATAAGAAGCTATAAAGAGAAGTAAAGAACTGTAACACATATGTAAGTAGGAAATTATTTACAGTATAAATATCAATTCCTTCCAAATTAATTTGTATTTTTAGTATAATTCCAATGAAAATTCTAATGAAAGTAATTTTAGAAGCTCTTAAAATTTTCCAATGCTTATTTGAAGAAAGTATTCTAGATCATAAAGAATATTCTGAATATGAATATTAATAAAATGTTTTGTCTAATGATAAAATATGTTTTGTGACATAACATGTAACAAACACAGTGAAGAAATGGCTGAGAAAGTTATGTACAGATTAGAGGGAAAATATGGGTATCCCAGAAACATTCAATTTTATGTATTCGTTCATTCAATAAATATATAATGCCTGTCATATGCCAAGCACTGTGCTAATTATCAAAGGGACAATACAATTCCTTCAGATGTTTGGTGGGGAAAAATTAACAATTATTTTTATTACAATTGAAATTGATATAAATGGGCATAGGACTTCAAAGTTGCATATTATACATACTAACCCCAGTGTATAATAAAGTGAGCATCACAAATTAATAAAAAAGAAATGAATTATTTAATGATTGTTGAGACAGTTGCCTTCTTTTTGGAATAAAATCAATTATGTCCCAGTAGACAGGGATATAAATTCCAGATGTATTATGGAAGTAAATACAAAATTAAAAAATAAAGAAAAATGGAATTGATTATTTTTACACCTTTTGGAGGGGTCAACTCTACTTCTGAATCTTATAAGTGCTAGAAGAAATTATAAAGAAAATGCCTGTAAGATTGGGCTATGCAAAAAACTTTCCTAGTTAAATAGGAACAGACATAAAATTATTTGCAACAAAAGCAATATACTAAAATCTATTTTGTACAAATACTAAATATCAAGTGAGAAATATTTAAAAGATGCTTCACAGTGAAGGAACAATTCATGAATAAACATGAAAATGTTCAACTTCATTAATACTCAAGGAAATAACCATTATAAATAATGATCAACAATATTTCATCTAACAAATTGGCAAAGAAGAAAAAGTTCGTACTTGATGCTATTTTGAGATTGCTTTGAATGCTACTTTCCTACATTCCCAGAGTGTTTTCTAAGAACTCTAAAAGTGTTCCTACCCTGTCCCAGAAAATCTAGGAAGCATTCTCACCATATGTGGTTAGCACAAGATGCTCATTTCAGACACATCCTATTTTAATACCCACTATACAATAATGCTGTTTAGGCAAATGACTGTCAAATATTTATCATGACATTACAGGTACCACAGGAAACATGTGGGAGGCATGCAATAAATATGTTGAATGTTGAATAAATTAATGAGCTTGTTTCTTCATCATTAAATAAAAGTGTGACATTGGCTTTTCAAAAAATATGTTTTCATATTCTTTGATTGAGTAATTCTAATTTTGGGTTTCCATTCTAGAGAAATAATCCTAAATATAGAAAAAAGTTATATACATAAATTACCACAATATGACTAAAGTAGGAAAGAAATAGAAACATCCTAAATATTCAACAACAGAGAAATCTTTGAATAAATTGCATTAACTAATTTGATGGAATACTAGGTCACTATTAAAAAGATGTTAATGAAGAGTTTAAAATGGCTTATACCAAAATGTTAAATGTAAAAAGCTGTATTAAAAGTTGTATATCTCATTTATGACTATGGGTTGTGTAGCACGTAAAACTCCACGTAAAATTCCATCTTACTATTCTTTAACTTTATTTCCATGAAGAAATTACCTAACTTAAGTCTGCTTTTTTCATCTATAAAATGGGAAAATAATAATACTGGCTATCACCAAATGCTGTCATTTTTAATTAATGATCAAAATAGATAATTCAAACAATGTTAGCTATACCTATCACACAGTAAGTATTCATGTTTCTACAGCTATAGCTTTTTTTTTTTTTAAGTATTAAATGAAAACAAAACCTAGCATACCAGAAAGTCTAAATGCTAATACGTCAATGTGTTGGCAGCAGTTATTTTTGTGTGGTGGATTTGGCTATCCAAAACATTTGGAACATCTCTCCTACGTCAAGGAAACATCCCACCTTACAAGTTCACACATCACCAAGACGGATGCTAGAAATCCACTTCTTAGTCTTCCTTACACATAGAGAACAAATATATGGCCTAGGCTTTTCTGATACCATTGTCCAAGACTTCAGCTCAAAAAAAGAATCCATCTAGCAATGCATTCTGAGAGATGACACCTTTGCCAGCTCTCAAGACAGTGGGGGCAGAGGTTCTGCCCTGAGGCCCAGCATCAGCAGTATGGGCAGAGATACCTGTGCTAGCAGCAGTCACAGTGAGATTTCTTTGGAGCAGTGCTCATGTGTATTTGGCTGGGGTTGGAGCTCCTGAGCACCCGCCCTCCAAGCCTGAGCCTCTGTTCTTTAGGATTTTAATGGATCCTAGGCACTCTTGCCTTCACCAGCCCCTTCCTCCATAGTATACACAAACACGCACATGTATATGTTATATAATAATAGTTTATGACTGTATTGGTATAAAGATATATTAATATCATGTAATAAAAATTTTTCAACCTACAAATTATTTTCTTTTTCAGATTTTCAAAGCATTGTGGGCCTTAGCAGTATGCCTATTGGGTAAGTTCACCCTGCTTAATGTTTTCAAAGGAATTCCTTTTCCCTTTAAACTAGCTAGAGTATATTTTCTGCAACTAAGGAACCTGACTGTACAGGTGGCAAAACTACAGTGAAATTTTCACTTTGTTGAACATTTCTAGGAATTCTTAAATTCTTTGGAAAAGTATGTCTTACTTAGTAAAGAGAAAATAACACATTTATGAAGAAAAAAAGAAAATCTAAACAATTAATTTATCTTCAGTAGCTTATAGCATCAAATGAAAAAAATATGCATATCTCAGAATCTTAAGCTACAAAAGTACTGTAAAGATCGTTGTAGGAAAAAAAAAGTCATTGTGTCCAATTATCCATCTGCCATTTCAATTACCTTTACCCCATACCCTGACCAAGTTGTCATTGTCAGTAATACTCAGCCCAGTAAGTACTATCTCTGGAAGAAAATCAAACATTCTGTCTCTTGATTATATGACTGTTAAAAGTTCCTCTTTAATACTGAAAAAGAAAATATATTTCTGAAATATTTTTCCCCAAATGTATCTCCAATATCTGAATATTCTTTATGTTCCCACTTTAGATCCCCAATACCAGTGCCTCAGAATTATTACATAGCTCCCCAACTCAAAAGACTCTTATATCTACAGCACAAACTTTTTCCTTTGATTCTGTATCAATCTATGATTACGGAGGCCACCCACTGCTCCAAGGCAGAGATGTGAATTACTGAATCAGAGGCACTATATCTCTTCAGATCATTATTTCTTTGACTCCCATCAGAAGAATACAAACTTGCATGAGGCCATAGTTTAAAAGGAAATATGGAATCCAATACAAAAGCAGACATTCGTATTTTGAAAAGAAAAACTTTTCTACTTCATGAATTTTTCTTGAAGTAGCTACCCAAAACAAAATAGTAAAAACTACACAAAACTAGAACTCTGGCAATACCAATTTTCAGTCTTGGTACTGCTCCTAAATCCTATTACCTATAAAATCACGGTCTCTCAGATAAATTAATGAAGACATTTTAGACTCTCAACATTTGATGACTTGACTTTTAATAAAGATTAGACCCCTTAGGTCATTAGCTACATGACTAAGGAAAATTAATAAAACTTATCAGTGTCATCCGATTTATAGTTGATATTTCCTTTTTGGGGGAAAAACCAAAATGGCAGACTAGAAGCAGCTCACGTGTGCTGCTTCTAGAGGAAACAAAAGGGCTAGTGAACATTGACCCTACAGGCTGATCATCTGAGCAACAACATCAGAATCCATCAAGGCAGCAGAGGAACACAGAGAGCAGAAAGGAGCAAAGCTGGACACCAGCCTGTCTGGGCTTAACGCAGAGCCAGGAGAACCTCTCCAAAATAGAAAAGGATAAGTAAGACCCCTCTTTGGGATACACACTATCTACAGGGACAAAGGCAAGACAGGGAATGAGAGCATCCCTTTGGCCCACTCCACGACCCCCCACCATGCTTCTCTACTGAGGCAGATGTTTTGTGGGGGCAATTCTCTACAAGGGGAACTCTAAAAGACCTTGGCCTCAGAGCAGACCATCACCAGCACAATAGCCCCAACAGAGGTTGCAGCCGTGGTGCCTGAGAGCAGTAAGATTGCTCCACCCAGCTCACCGGACAAGGTTCCGTGTTAGGTTCTAGCCCAGTGGTCCCACTACTGCTTTAACTTGGCTGGCAGCCACCATCTCCTGTTGTCCTTGGAAGTACCCAGACAGCAGGGCTGGTGACCCCATGACCCCCACAGATAGCCAGATGGGAAACACCTGCTAGAACTTCTAGTCCAGCAGACTCATTTCCCTGTGAACTCAGCTGGAAACCGCAGCTTCCTGTTATCCCGGGAAGCACCCAGATGACAAGACAGGTGACCTCACCCACCCTTGTCACGGATAGCCAGATGGACAATGCTTGCTAGTTTCTGGCCTAGTGGTCCCACTTCTGTGTGTACTCAGCCTTAAGGCATAGCCTCCTGTTGTCCCAGGAAACATCCGGGCTGCAAGGCAGGAGACCCCACCCAGCCTCACCACTAGCAGCCGGGAGGGCAACACTTGCTAGAGCTTCTGGTCCAGTGGTTCCACCTCTGTCTGAACTGTCAGTAGACACAGCCTCCTGTTGTCCTGGGAAACATCTGGGTAGCTGGGCAGGTGACCCTGTCCATTCTCACTATGGGTATCCAGGCTAGCCATACCTGCCAGAGCTTCCAGTCCAATGATCCCTCTTCTGTCTGAACTCAGCCAGTGAGTGCAGCCTCCTGTTGTCCCAGGAGACATTCAGACAGCAGGGTAAGTGATCCTGCCCTTGCCTCCAACTGCTGTTAGCTAGGCTGGCAATGCCTGTTAGAGCTTCCAGCTCAGTGATCCTTCTGCTGTCTGAGCTCGGAAGGCAGGCACAGCCTTCTGTTGTCCTGAGAAAACCCTGTAGAGTAGGGTAGGTGACCACAGGTGGGTAACCACAGGGTGAGTGACCCCACCCACTCCCACTGCTAGTATCCAGGCAGGCAACACCAACTAGAGCTTTTAGCCTATCAGTCCCACTTCTGTGTGAACCTAGCTGGAGGGCACAACCTCTTGTCCAGGAAAACACCTGGACAGTAGGGCAGACTACCCCACTGACTCCCGCTGCTGGTAGCCAAGCAGGCAACGCCTGCTAGAGCTTCCAGCCCAGCAATCCCACTTCTATGTGAATTCAACCAGAAAGAACAGCCTCCTGTTGTCTGGAGAAACATCCAGATGGTTGGATAAGTGATTCCACCTACCCCTCTCTCTCTTAGCTAGGCAAGCTACACCTGCTAGAGCTTCTGGCCCAGTGGTTCTACTTTTGCCTAAATTTGTCAAAGACCACAGCCTCCTATTGCCCCAGAAACCACCTGGATGTAGAAACTATCTGGATGGTAGGGCGAGAAACTCCACCCACACCCACCTCTCATAGCCAGATAGACCACACCTGCTAGAGCTTCTAGACCAGCAGTTTTGCTTCTGTCTGCACTCTGTGGACAGGTGCAACCTTGTGATCTCCCAGGAAGCACAACAACAGCAGATTAGAACTGACCCAGAAAAGATATGACCTGTCTGCCAACTGTGGCCCCTGCCTGAGAGAGCCCCATGGATCAGAACACTTAACAAAAGAAATTTGGGCATAGAGACAGTAACTGGAGGGGACACCTCCAAGACCCAGGAGTAGAATAGAATTAAAACTAGTCGACTGAACCCATCTTGTACCACAAGCAAATTTGCAAGGGCATCAGAGAAGATAAAAGCAAATAAACAAGAAACCCAAAAAACAAAACAAGAAACAAAACAAAACATCTAAAGGACAGCAACTGCAAGGACTGAAGGAATATCAGCTCACAAACATGAGAAAAGAACAGTGCAAAACTCTAGCAACTCAAAAGGCCAGAGTGTCCTTCTTACCTCTAAACAACCACACTACTTGCCCAGAAATGGTTCTTACCTGGGCTGAAATGGCTGAAATGTCAGAAATAGAGCTCAGAACATGGATTGGAATGAAGATTATCGACATTCAAAAGAAAGATGAAATCCAATTCAATGAATCTAAGAAATATAATAAAATGATACAGAAACTAGAAGACAAAATGGCCATTTTAAGAAAGAACCAAACTGAGCTGATAGAAGTGAAAAATTGACTTCAACAATTTTATAGTACAATTGCAAGTATTAACAGCAGAATCAACCAAAAGGAGGAAAGAATCTCAGAGCTCAAAGACTGTTTCTCTGAAATAACTCAGACAAAAAACAAACAAAACTAATAGAGAAGAATGAACAAAACCTCTGAGAAACATGAAATTATGTAAAGAGATCATATTTGTGACTCATTGGCATCACTGAAAGAGAGAGGCACAAAATAAGCAACTTACAAAACATTTGAGGATATCATGCACAAAATTTCCTCAACCTCATTAGAGAGGCAAACATTTAAATTCAGGAAATGTAGAAAATCCCTGTGAAATACTATACCAGAAGACCATCCCCAAGACATAATTATCAGATTCTTCAATGTTGAAATGAAAGGAAAAATATTGAAGGCAGTTAGAGAGAAGGGACAGGTCACCTACAAAGAGAACTCCATTAGGATAACCGCAGACCTTTCAGCTGAAACCTACAAGCCAGAACAGACTGGAGGCCAATAGTCAGTATTAATGAAGAAATTCCAACCAATAATTTCATATGTAGCCAAACTAAGCTTCACAAGCAAAGAAGAAATAAGATACTTTTCAGAAAAGTATATGCTAAGAGAATTTATTACCACTGGACCTGCCTTATAAGAGGTTCTTAAGAGAGTGCTAAATCTTGAAAGGAAAGACTGTTACCAGCCACCACAAAAACACACTTAAGTACATAAACCATTAACACTATAAAGGAACCACACAATCAAGTCTGCATGATAACCAGCTAACAATACAATGACAGGATCAAACCTTAAATGTAAATGGACTGAATGTCCCAATAAAAGCACAGAGCAGCAAGTTGGATACAAAAGCAAGACCCAACTGTGCTGTCTACAAGAGACCCATCTCACATGCAGTGACACCTATAAGCTCAAAGAAAAGGGATAGAGAAATATCTACCAAACAAACAGAAAAAAGTAGGTGTCGCTATTCTAATTTCAGGTAAACCAGACGTTAACAGTGATCAAAAATGACAAATAAGGGCATTACAAAATGGTAAAGGGTCAAATTCAATAAAAAGATCTAACTGTCCTATGTATACACTCTTAATGCAGGAGCACCCAGATTCACAAAGCAAGTTCTTAGATACATAAGAAAAGTCTTAGATAACCACACAATAATAGTGAAAGACTCCAAAACCCCACTGACAGACAGTATTAGAGTGATTATCAAGGCAGGAAAGTAACAACGATATTCAACACCTGAACTTGACATTTGACCAAATGTCATCTATAATATCATCTATAATACTGTCCATCCCAAAACATTCTTCTCATTGGAACATGGCACATACTCTAAAATCAACCACACAATTGGTGATAAACCAATACTCAGCAAATTCAAAAACAGTGAAATCATACCAAACACACTCTTGTACCACTGCACAATAAAAATAGAAAACAATATTAAGAGAATTGCTCAAAACCATACAGTTACATGGAAATTAAACAACATGCTCCTAAATGACCTTTTGGTAACCAATAAAATGAGCACAGAAATCAATAAATTCTTTGAAACTAATAAGAATAAAAGTTCAACCTATCAGAATCTCTGGGACACAGCTAAAGCAGTGTTAAGAGGGAATTGGATAGGGCTAAATGCCCACATCAAAAAGTTAGATTTCAAATTAAAAACTAACATCAAACCTAGAGGAACTAGAGAAACAAAAGCAAACTAACCCCAACACTAGCAAAAGAGAAGAAATAAGCAAAATTAGGGCTGATCTGAAGGAAATTGAGATTCAAAAAAAAATCAACAAATCCAGAAGTTGTTTTTTGAAAAATAAGAATAAAAGAACACTTACTACACTAATAAAGAAAAAAAAGAGAGAGAGAATATCCAAATAAAAACAATAAGAAACAACAAAGGAGAAATTACCACTTGACCTCACAGAAATACAAAAAACTCTCAGAGAATACTATGAAAAACTCTCTACACCCAAACTTAAAAACCTGGAAGAAATTGCTAAATTCCTGAAAACATACAACTTCCAAGATTAAACCAGGAAGAAACTGAATCTCTGAATAGACCAATAACGAGTTCTGAAATTGCATCAGTAATACAAATCCTACTAAACATAAAAAGCCCAGGACCAGAGGGATTCACAGGCAAATTCTATCAGATATATAAAGAAGAGATGATACCATTTGTACTGAAACTATTCCAAAAAATTAAAGAGAAGGGACCCTTCCCTAAGTCGTTCTTTGAGACCAGTATTATTCTGATATCAAGACCTGGCAGAATCACAACAGAAAAAAGAAAACTTCAGGCCAATATCCTTGATGAAGATAGATGCAAAAATATTTTACAAAATACTAGAAATTGAATCCAGCAGCACATCAAAAAGCCAATCTACCATGATCAAGTAGGCTTTATCCCTGGGATGCAAGGTTGGTTTAACAAATAGAAATCATTAAATTTGATTCATCACACAAACAGAACTGAAAACCACATGATTATCTCAGATGCAGAAAATGCTTTCAATAAAATTCAGCATCCATTTACATTAATAACTCTCAACAAACTAGACATTGAAGGAATATACCTAAAAATAATAAAATAATACCTAAAAATAACAAAAGTCATTTACGACAAACTCACGGCCAACATCATATTGAACGGGCAAAAGGAGAATTCCCCCTGAGAACTGGAACAAGAAAGGTCCCCACTCTCATCACTCATTCAACATAATATGGGAAGTTCTAGCCAGAGCAATAAGTAAGAAAAAGAAATAAAAGGCATCCAAATAGGAAGAGAGGAAGTCAAACTAGCTGTTTGAAGGCTTTGTGATTCTATGCCGAAAACCTTCAGTCTCTGCCCAAAAGCTCTGAGATCTGATGGACAAACTTAGCCACATTTTAGAATACAAAATCAATGCACAAAAGTCAGTAGCATTGGCCAGGTGCAGTGGGTGCCTATAATCCCAGCACACTGGGAGAACTAGGTGGGCAGATTGCTTGAGCTCATGAGTTCAAGACCAACCTTGGTGACATGGCAAAACCCCATCGCTACTAAAAATACAAATATTAGCCAGGTGTGGTGGTGTACACCTGTAGTCTCAGCTACTCAGGAGGCTGAGATGGGGGGATCACTTGAGCAGAAAGTTGGAGGTTGCAGTGAGCTGAGATAGCACCACTGTACTCCAGCTTGGGCAATAAAGCCAGATGCTGTCTCAAAAAAAAGTTACTTAAAAAATCATTAGACTTTCTATATATTAATAATGTTCAAGCTGAGAGCCAAATCAAGAATGTAATCCCATTTACCACAGCCTGAAAAATAAAATAAAATAAAATATAGTAATACATCTAACCAAAAAGGTGAAAGATCTCTACAAGGAGAACTAGAAAACACTATTCAAAAACGTCAGAGATAACACAAACAAGTGGAAAAACGTTCCATGTTTATGGATTAGAAGAATCAATATTGTTAAAATGGCCATACTTCTCAAAGCAATTTAACAATTCAAAGCTATCCCTGTCAAACTACCAATGACATTCTTTATAGAATTACAAAAAAACTATTTTAAAATTCATATTGAACCAAGAAAGAGCTTGAATAACCACGGCAATTCTAAGCAATAAGAATAAAATAAGAGGCATCACCTTACCAAACTTCAAACTATATTGCAAGGATACAGTAACCAAAATAGCTTGGTATTAGTACAGAAACAGTTACATAGATCAAAGGAAAAGAACATAGAGTCCAGAAATAAACCCATACACCTACAACCATCTGATCTTTGACAACATCTACAAAAACAAGCCATGGGGAAAAGACTCCCTATTCAATAAATGGTGCTGAGATAACTGGGTAGCCATATGCAGAAGATTGAAGTTGGATCTCTTCCTTGCACCACATGCAAAAATCAGTTCAAGATGGATTAAAGACTTAAATGTAAAACCTGAAACTACAAAAACCCTGGAGGATAACCGGCAAGGTTTTCATGATGCAGACAATACAACCAATTGCAACAAAAACAAAAATTGACAAACGAGACCTAATTAAACCAAAGAGCTTCTGCACAGAAAAGAAACTATCAACAGAGTAAACAGACAACCTAAAGAAGGGAAGAAAATATTTGGAAACTATATATCTGACAAAGGTCTAATATTCAACATCTATAAGGAACCTAAACAAATTTACAAGCTAGAAACAAATAAACTCACTAAAAAGTGGGCAAAGAATACAGACAGACACTTTTCAAAAGAAGTCATACATGTGGCCAACAAACATATGAAAAAAATGCTCCACATCATTAATTGTTAGAGAAATGCAAATCAAAACCACAATGAGACACCATCTCACATCAGGCAGAATTGCTATTATCAAAAAGTCAAAAAATAACATGCTGGTGAATTAGCAGAGAAAAGACAACACTTATACACTGCTGATGGGAATGTAAATTAGTTCAACCATTGTGGAAAGTAGTGTGATGATTTCTCAAAGATCTTGAAACAGAAGTAACAATTGACCCAGCAGTCCCATTATTTTGTTTATACCCAAATAAATATAAATTATTCTACCATAAACACACATACACATGAATGTTCATTGGAGCACTATTCACAATAGCAAAGTCATGGAATCAACCTAAATCCTCATCAACAGTAGACTGGATAAAGAAAATATGGTACATATATACCATAGGATACTATGCAGCTATAAAAAAGAAGGAGATCATGTCCTAAGCAGCAAATGAATGGAGCTGAAAGTCATAATCCTAAGGGAACTAATGCAGGAACAGAAAACCAAATACCACATATTCTCACTTTTAAGTGGAAGCTAAACATGGAGTACACGTGGACACAAAGAAGGGAACAATAGATACTGGGGCCTATTTGAGAATGGAGGGTAGGAGGAGGGAGAGGATTGATAAACTACCGGTCAGGTACTATGCTTATTACCTGGTTGATGATATAATCTGTATACCAAAACCCTCTGGAATGTAATTCATCTATATAATACTGCACATGTACCCCTGAACCTAAAATAAAAATTAAGAAAGAATATTTCCTTCTTAACTAATGTACAGAGAAAGTATTAATCGCAGTTGAAATCAAGATAGACTATCATTAGTTATCCTTCTGATTGCCACTCCAGATAGTCATTTTTTTTTCTGCTTTTGGAAAGCAACAGATCTACATGTGCCAAATACAGAAAGATTGCAAAGACATAAATGACTGCAAAACCTATATTTATACTAATTGGAAATCCTTTCTCCTAATTGAGTTGTTCAACTTATTTTTAGTTTGTATATGTTACAGTAAATTCTAGTTTTAGTCAAGCTAACCACAAAATCTCAGTCACTTAGGTTTATGTTATTAATTCATGGATCCAATTTTTGCCTGACAAAGGCAGGAGGGTGGGGAATATCCTTTCTGCCGTATGAAGTTTTTCAGAATCCCAGCCTGAGCGAGACGCCACCACACTGCAGACAGGTCACTGAGTCACACTCAATATGGACATCCAGCAAGAGACTAGGAATGAGGGAAAATGAGTACTTTACAGGCCATGTCTGTAAGTGTCTCATTACTCAACTGGGTACAAGACGGTCTGAGAAGTCAATTATACAACTTGGAAAAAAACAAGGATTTCTGCTGGCCATCTGGCCATCTCCATCATAGTCCATTACAGTTAAACTTTTTATTAGGCTCAATGAGTCCAAGGCAGGTAGCATGCATTTGTCCATACAAATTCTAGATATCTAAAAAAATGAAGTGGGTAAAGTGAATGAGTTGATGATAAATAAGGTCTTTGGTAAAACTTGCATCTAAAATAGCTGAAGACAAGAGGATAATCAGAAGAGTGTGGTGATTATAAGCAGCAGGCACTTCAGGGAGACTAGACAATAGGGATCCAAGAGGAAGGTAGTTGTGGATGAAAAGTAGCAGAAATATCTTTGGTACAAAAGTCATATAGAAAAGGGAATGTCGAAGGGTGTTATTTTTATAGTCACATAATAAAAGGTGAAAATGCTCATCAGAAATTCATTCAGGACATTTTAAAATCTGCCCCTTTCCAACCCTTACTATTACTCTACATGGATTTTGTCTTGTTTTGTGGCATCTTTGGATTTCCTTTGTCTGGAGACACCTTTCAACAGGTTACCACCTGCTGGAACTTTACCGACCCAACAAAGGCTACTTACATATGATAGGAAGAATGTTCTCCTTCTTTGGAATTCTGATATGTTTTATGATATGATGAATTCTTATATGGTTATTTGTATATTGTTATACAAGTCTATTTTTTTTTTTTTTTCAGAGACAGGATTGTGCTCTATTGCCCAGGCTGGAGTGCAGTGGTACAATCATAGCTCACTGCATCCTCAAACTCCTGGGCTGAAGTGAACCTCCAGCCTCAGCCTTGTGTGTAGCTAAGACTACAGGCTTATGCATCATGTCCAGCTGAAATCTACTTTCTTTGACTCCTCACATTATCATATATTCTCATATATGTTAAGAGATAAAAATATGTATTGAGTGAAAGACTGAAAAAGTAAAACAGACTTATATGTTCAAGTAATGGTTTCTAAACTTTTTTTATACTAGAATTACTTGGGGACTACAGATCCTCAGTCAGTATAATTGGGAGTATGCTGCATTTCTGAAAAAGCTCCCAGATAATTTGATTTCATGATTTTATGAGCTTTGGGAAAACAAAGTGACTAATCCTGATGTATCTGAGCTAAAACTGTTAAATTACATTTCAGACAAAACTACGAGGTCAGTGGTTTTAATTACTCAAACATAAACTGATAGGCATATGATTTAGCAATGGAATGTTTAGGTAGGATTGAGATCTATTTCTTAGAATAAGTAGTGAAAACTTCTCAAGAAGAGAGCATGTATTCCATTTTGTGCGGTCTAGTACATAGGAAGTGGTAAAAGATATGACTGTGGGTGAGCCACAAAGTAATAATCATCACAATAACATTACCTTTAGTGTTCTCATGAGAGTGAGGAAACAAAAGAAATAGTTAAATATTAGAAAAGAAGACATATGGCAGCAATATGTGGGCATTAGTTGAGAATTATTTTAAATTAAAATTGAAAAAGTCAATAGCTTACAAGAATGTGATCATTTACAAAATCCCTTATTATAAGCCCAGGAAAAATACACTTTGAGGATCAAAACTATAAGCACAGCTAATAAAGGGGAGCCCAGATATCACAGTCAGGAAAAAGGTACTTTTTTGTTTGTTTAAAGTGCAACTAGCTTCATCAACTTTGGGATAATAGAGCTTTGAAATTTTGCTCTTTCATGTAGCTTCGTGCACAAACAATAAATACTACAATCAAATGTCCTAAATAGTCGCCTCCTAAAAAATCATCTTCCCAATCACAGAAAGTCAGACAGAGTAATGATAACAGAGAAGCCCTCAAAATAGCCTGCAGATCAAGTATTATCTAAAAACAATGTTTTTCCCAAAAATGACTTGTAAGATTACCTTTCAAGGAATGTCAATGCAAATAAAAACACACGTGTTTCCAAAATACCAAAGGAAAAAAGCCAGCTAGAGACTCATGATAATGACTGGTCAAAGACACCACTTGGGGGTTAGGATCTTAAAAAACATAAAGACCAAAACTGACTGGCTGCCTTTTTAAAAGGAAGGATTTTGGCGGGCGCGGTGGCTCATGCCTGTAACCCCAGAACTTTGGGAGGCTGAGGTGGGCGGATCACGAGGTCAGGAGTTCAAGACCAGCCTGACCAACATGGTGAAACCCTGTCTCTACTAAAAATACAAAAGTTAGCCGGGCGTGGTGGCACACGCCTGTAATCCCAGCTACTCAGGAGAGTGAGGCAGGTGAATAGCTTGAACCCAGGAGGCAGAGGTTGCAGTCAGCCGAGATTGTACCACAGCACTCCAGCCTGGGCGACAGAGTGATATTTTGTCTCAAAAAAAAAAAAAAAAAAAAAAAAGAAGGATTTTAGGGGACTAGGGGATACCATAAATTGTCCCCTGCCATCATAGGTTAGCAGTACAGAATAAAATAATTACACAAAAATCTAACCATAGAAGTTAGTTTTTCTTCAGAATTTATTATATTCAGGTTGTATGCCTAACACTCTTTCATTATCATCGTTACTTTAGTTATTTCCCCATTAGAAAGGTTGGCTGAGGCCCAAAATATTAAGTCCAAAAGAAGACGATCAAGAGATGAGAACAGGCCAGAATGATTTCTCCTCAGGGAGATTGACCTGGGAAGCTATTGAGATGCTGTATGTGTGCTCTTACAAATCTATAATGTGAGCAACAGGAAATCTATGCCTTGAAAATCCAGATGGCTCTAGAAAGAGATTTTAGAATCTGGGCTTATGTTTGAGGAGTAAAGGCACAAATAATGGTGTCAAAACCTCAGAATGTTATTGGGTTAGTTTCAAGGCTCCATAATTGTAGATAGGAAGGCTGGGATTGCAGTTCCTAAAGCAGTGCTGTGTTTCAGGCCATGAGATTCAGCCCATGAGAGCCACATCTCTTCCAAATCTGCACCGCTGCCTGCAAGGGACATATTCAAGACATTATTAGAATTAAGACTCCAGAAAAGGAAGCATTTATGAAAGGACATACTGAAGGAAATCCAAGGAGGATGTTGACAAAGACAACCTAGGCCTAGATTAGATGTTGTTCTAATGAAAATAATACTTCCGAGATAATGTTCTCAATTCGGGAGGTAAAGATAAATATAATTTGTATAAATTGTATAAATGTCAGATGCTTTTGAAATGGGTGAATTTTATGTCTATCACTACAGGGATCCCGCTAATAAAATATTCAGAAGAATATGCTGGAAAAACAGTGTATTGGGCCAAAATTTTTTAAAAAGGTACTCAGATGCAGCAAATGCTACCTGTGCTACATGAAGTAGAGAAAAAAAGGAGCCAATTTAAGAAGTAGATTATTGCCCGGTGCAGTGGCTCAAGCTTGTAATCCCAGCACTTTGGGAGGCTGAGGCAGGCAGATCACAAGGTCAGGAGATCAAGACCATTCTGGCCATCATAGTGAAACCCCGCCTCTACTAAAAATACAAACATTAGCTGGGTGTGGTGGCACACACCTGTAGTCCCAGCTACTTGGGAGGTTAAGGCAGGAGAATCACTTGAACCCTGGAGGCGGAGGTTGCAGTGAACCAAGATCATACCACTGCACTCCAGCCTGGCAAAAGAGTGAAAAAAAAAAAAGTAGATTAAACTGTTTAATCCTCTTCTGAGCCTACCACCAATGAGTGAGAGAACAGTGGGGGAATGAACACTAGAAGCTGATCTTTCTCCTTTAGATAAAACATGAGGTAGAAGAAAATCTTTCCAGTACCCCTAAAGAGGCAACATTTATTTAAGGCCTGAAAAGGGTAAAAAAGGAAAACAGAAAAAAATCACCAGGTAGAACACAGGGTCCTAACTACACAATTACAAACCCCTACAACCACTAAAACCATCTAACGCTATCCATGCTTCTGAGTGGAATACCTCTAATGAGATTTCACAGAGTGAGAAATTGAAGGAAGGAACATTTAGAAGTTTTTTTAATTATTTATTTTAGCTTTGTCTTTGAATATAATTTCTCCTTTGTTAGAGATTTTATAATAATTTTATAAATTATTATTATTATTATTATTTTTTTTTTTTTTTGAGACGGAGTCTCGCTCTGTCGCCCAGGCTGGAGTGCAGTGGCCAGATCTCAGCTCACTGCAAGCTCCGCCTCCCGGGTTCACGCCATTCTCCTGCCTCAGCCTCCCGAGTAGCTGGGACCACAGGCGCCGCCACCTCGCCCGGCTAATTTTTTGTGTTTTTAGTAGAGACGGGGTTTCGCCGTGTTAGCCAGGATGGTCTCGATCTCCTGACCTTGTGATCCGCCCGTCTCGGCCTCCCAAAGTGCTGGGATTACAGGCTTGAGCCACCGCGCCCGGCCTAAATTATTAATTGAATTTTTATTATTGAAGCATATTTGTTATGTGTTATAGTTGTATTAACTCTCTTGAAACATATTGGTATGTGGCTAGGTATAATTTGGGATAAAAAATAAAGTAAATGGGCTTTGGCATAAGGTACAGCAAGGCCCTGGAGCTCACTTTTTCAGTGCCCTCTAGAGTACTGCTAGCCAATAGATGGTTCTGTGATAGTGCAAATATGTTCTAATCTTTTCCGTTCTCGTATTAACCAGCTATTGAGAATTGGCTATTTCGCACTGAAATGTACCCAGTGTTAATAAGGAACTGGACTTCTATGTAATTTGAGTTTACATAGCCATAAGTGGCTGGTGGCTAATTTATTGGACAATGTAGCCATAGAATTAAAAGCCAAACTCCCTACCAGATACACAAAGGAGTAGTGCTATTCTCAACTTCATGAATAGAGAGCAGGACTTCCTGGGAACCAACAGTCTCTTTCCCATAAGGGCCACATTTAATACTGGTGAGCCATAGGGTTTGACTGTTATGTCTAAATGCATGAAGGAAAGAAAGAGAACATGGTTGGGGGTGGAGGTCTTCCATTCTTTAGGAATTTTATTGCTAATAGAACTCCACTAGAGAGTTTGCCCTTTTCTTCCTTCCTTATTCATTTGGGCTTCTCTGTTTTACTCTCAAGAAACTACCTTCTTTTATTGCTTCCTATATATGGTAAGCCCATGACAGTGAACTCTGCTCCACACAGGAAGCCTGTCTGTCTGGTTAGATAAGTTAAATATTAGAAAGCATCAAGTATATCATATTATCCAATTAAGCTTTTATCCTTAATAAAGCTGTTATGCAGAACTTCATTTACCTGATTCCCATGCCTACTAATCGGTTGCTTCCAAAACATGAAGGGAAAATGAAAACAAAATGTATTTATCACCATCCCTCCTTAGAACTTCAACACTAAAGAGTTCTGCTTATTTAATAACCTCAAAGTAAAAGAATTTGTATTTGTGGTGGACTCACTTTTCTCTAAGAGACACTGATTAGTACTTTGAAGCATATAATACAAGTTCTGTATGTTTCAGTTTCTATTATGGCAGTCATAAACCAGAGGAGTAAGTCATATGCCAATGCTTTGTGCTGACATTAAAGCCTTTCCTGACCTTTTTGACTTGGTCTAATTCTCCATTATTTGCTTCCACGGCATCTAGTACTTCCTTCTTTGTGGTATAGCATATATTTATTTGTGTGATTCATTAATGAAGAGTTTACAATTCTCATTGGATTGTAAATTCTATAAGGAGAAGAGATCATGTGCATTTTAAAATAATTTTATTTCCCAAGTTTGAAATAATGACTGGCATATATAAGATTATATATAAATACAGCATGCAGTATTTCATTTAATGACAGAAAAATTGTCTTTAGTATGGACAAAGATTATAACACAAAGTTAGTTTCTGGCTTCTTCTTTACGCATAGTCCCCCCAAATTAAGGAGTCTGCAAAAGAATGATTTGGAGGTGTGTAATTGTCCCCAGTGATATAAAAATAAAAATGCCCATGATAATAGGAACCAATAATAATGACTGGAGTCAGGCTATGCTTTTTTTTTTTTTTTTTTTGCATTCAATAGGTCAATGCCAAGGGTCTCACAACAGCATTAGATATTCAAAGCACACAATCATGGTGCTAACATCACAGCAGCAGCCTCTGTTTGTTGAGTGTAATTCTGTTCAGACATTGTGCTGAACATTCTTGAAAAAGTAATAGTGGCAACCAGTTTATTTAGCTACGATCTTTACCAGTTTGCCATGATAGCTCCCCCGAACTCTCTGTGAGTGGATATTACTAATAGACTAAAGGGGCAGTAATATCTGATATTCGGTTTCAGCTTTTCATTTTGCATCACAGTTTCTCTAGGTCTTAGTCAATTTTGTAAACTTGAAATTGTGTGCTTTACGGATGCACGTAGAGCCTGTGTACATATTTTAGATCAAGCTGGGAGGCAGGGAGCTAAGACAGGATGAAAGAAATGCTATGATTAGAGGAAGCTGGGAAGATGCCTTGCCTGAAGTGATGAGCAGCGACCAGAATAGATTTATTGAATTCAAAAATACTTACTGGAGATTATCAGAAATTCTTACAAAGGGACCTGAATTTCTTGCTATTGTATTGAGTGAGTACTGAAAGTTATTGTTATTTGGATATTAAAGGAAAATATGATACTGGAAAGAAAATATATCCATAGAATCCAGGGCTCTGAATTAATTAGAAAGAGGTGAATGGAATCTGGGATGCTTAGATGGCTGTATGGGTCTTGGTAGATGTTGGTAATAGAGATGTTGATAAGGACTAGAGGCTGTTATGCATCATGAAAGGATTAATGCAAAAATATCAAAAAAAACTTTTTCTGTCCTAGGATATCATGTACACTTCTTACCACTATAACTTAAGAAGCATATTTACAATTAAAGAAGATGCAGGAAAGAACACCTAAAACAGGCGAATGAAGTGTGAGAGCTATCATTTGCAGCCAGGTTAAAATGGTATAACTTTGCTAACTTGGAAGCAAAAGCTGTAGAAGAGCAACAATATAAAAATGAACAACTTGAAAAGCAAGGTAACTTACCGATTAATACAGATTTGCTCAACAAATCTCAAAGTATCAGGGCAAAGGAATATGCTTTGAAAAAATAAAATTATTATTATTTTTTAACACCAATTAAGAATATTCTGGAAATATACATGCATATAAAAATGTGTGAAATTTATGAAAAATTAAGTCATACACAGTTATTAAAGGAAAGCTTGTATATAGCCTATCTTTAGGGTTGAAAGCCACAACCTCCAGTAACCATCCTGTAAGTCTTCCATTGGCAATCAAACACCAGAATTAGAAAGGCCTTGATAGATCATCAATTTATCAAAATATTCCAAAATATTTTTAAAAAGCAATTTAAACAATAGCTAATATGTAATTTTCTGAAACAGAACAATTTTACTTATTTATTTATTTTTTACTTTTAAGTACATGGGTACATGTACAGGATGTGCATGTTTGTTACACAGGTAAACATGTGTCATGGGAGTTTGTTGTACAGATTATTTTATCACCCAGGTATTAAGCCTAGTATCCATTAGTTATTTTTCCTGAATCTCTCCCTCCTCCCACTCTCCACCCTTCAATAGGTCCCAGTGTGTGTTATTCCCCTCTATGTGTCCATGTTTTCTCATCATTTATTAAGGAAATCCTCCGAAAAGGGTCTCTTTGTTTAGATGTTATAAAAACAATTGCAAGTAGGGGTCCTGTATTTCGTTTTTGACTAATAATGCTCTATATTTTTAAAATACCTGTATAAGCAAAAGGAAACTGAAGTTTTCAGAATTTTAATTTGTTCTTGGCTGCGCAAAAGCAGAAATATTTGACCACTTATCAGAGAATCCCTGTTCTGCATGGGATTTTAGGAGATTCGTTTGCTTCTGTCTAGGGAATAGAAGTAAACTACAGAGAAAGCATGCACCAATAAATTTTTTAACCTGATATTAGGGGAGATACAAAGTTGCTTTGATAGAGGAGACTTTGATCTTAGGCCAGAAAGCTGAGAGAAGAGAACAAAGCAATCAGAATCCAGCATAGTCTCAATCTTCATTTAAACTTTTTAAGGAATAACACTTTGGAGTGAAAATGTTCTCATAAAAAAGACAAACCAACCAACCTTAACTATTTAGCTTTTAGGCTAATAGTCTTTATCTCTGAGCCACAAAAAGCAATAAATAATGATACTCATTCTACAAGGGCTCTGTTTTCTAAGATCTGAATTTATATCAGCATTACATAGATCAATACTCTTTTGTCAGCTAAGAAGGAAAATAATTCATTTTTCATAATGTAGTTTTGATAGTTCAGAGACTCCATCTACTTTGATCTTCAGGACAAAACTAGTATGAGTAAGGGCAAATATCATGATTTCTACTTTATGGAAGTAAAAGTTTAATCTCTAAGAGCTAGGAAATACATAAACAGCTCCGTTTTGTAAAACCCATTGCACAAACTCGTTTAATTAAAGGCTCAGGTTAAAAATTGGGAACTGAACAAATGTGATTCTAAGCTATGCTCTTAATCCACCATTTAAAAAATTTCTTGTCCAAGGTAACATGCATCTACTACTAGAACTGGTAATTACACTCATAAACTAGTGTTCTCATTATACAAATTGCCTCCCACATATACCCATTATTAAATAGCACTATGAATAAGGCCACAATTGGCTAGATAGTCACCAAATCCTTTCCCCTTTGCTCCTTTTCACACACATAAACAACGCTTCCCAGCCTTCTGTGCAATTAGGTGACTGAGATCTGGCTGACAGAGTGCAGGTAGATGTTACATATATTTAGTCCAGGTCTGGCCTACAAAACCCCTCTATACTATCCTCCATGTTTTCCTTCCCTCTCCATTAGCGGAATGAGGAAGACACCAAGAAGTGCTAAATCAAAAGAGGAAAGGATCCTAGCTCCCTGCATGACCCATATAGAAAGCCTTCTAGCTACCAGCAATAGCCAGATTGGAATTTATACGAAAAGACATAAACATATTCCAATAAACTACCAAGATTTAGGAATTTCCAAAATGGTGCGCCGTTTTCTACTCCCACTAGCAAAGAATTCCATTTGTTCCACATTCTCATCAACATTTAGACTTCTTAATATTAGATATTCCATCCATATGTAGTTGTAATTGTGGCTTTAATTTGCTTTTTCTTGTGACTTTTAGTGTTAAGCATTTTCATTATGCTTACTATCCATTTGTTACATCTTTATTTGAGAACTATCTATTCCATTTTTTTTTCAAATTTTAACTAGGAAGTTTATTTTCTATTATTGTGTGATAGTAATTATTATATTCTGGATACAATCTTTTGTCAAATATATATTTTTGTCAGAAATATTTTCTCCTACTCTGTGACTTGCCATTTCATTTTCTTAATGGTATCTTTCAAAAATCAGAAGTTTTACATGTATAGAAACTCTAATTCATCAGTGTTTCACTTATGGTTTGTGCTTTTAAAGTCATATGTTAGAAACTATTTGCTGTGCAGCATTATAAAAATAGCCTATTTTTTTTAAAGTTCTATATTTTATCTCTTGCCATTTTGAATATAGTTTGTCTACTGAGAATAAAAGCTGGTGTTCATTTTGCTGCATAGGTTTATCCAGTTGTTCCAAAAATACTTATTGCAAAGAATGTCCTCAGTAAAAGGCTTGATGCCTACACTAAAAATCAACTGACCACTATATACAGGTCTCTTTTGGACACTGTATTTTGAACCACTGACCGATTTGTCTATACTTATGTGGTATGGTTTGGTTCTGTGTCCCCTCCCAAATCTCATCTTGTAGCTCCCATAATTCCCACGTGTTTTGGGAGGGACCCGGTGAAAGATGATTGAATCATGGGGGGTGCGTCTTTCCTGGGATACTCTCATGATAGTGAATACATCTCATGAGATCTGATGGTTTTAAAAATGGGAGTTTCTCTACACAAGCTCTCTCTTTGCCTGCTGCCATTCAGGCAGCAAGGATGTGACTTGCTCCTCCTTGCTTTCTGCCATGATTGTGAGGCCTTCCCAGCCATATGGAGCTGTAAGTCCAATAAACCTCTTCCTTTTGTAAATTGCCCAGTCTTGGGTATGTCTTTAACAGCAGCGTAAAAATGGACTAATACATTATGTCACTACCACAATGTCTGGATTACAAAAGCAATATAGTAAAATTTGAAAGTAGAGAATATAAATTCCCTAACTTAGTTCTTCTTCAAAATGTTTGTCTATTCTTGGTCCTGTGGATTTCTATATTAATTTAGTATTAGCTTGTCAACTTCTACCCTAGCTCCCCAAAATCTGCCAGTATTTTGATTGAAATTGCACTAAATTTATATATCCATTTTTGGAGAATAAAATTGAGTTTTTTAATCCATGGATTAAACATGAAATAAAAATCTTATTTTAAATTCTCTAAGCAACATTTTACAGTTTTCACTGTAAAAATCTTGCACATGTTTATTAAATTTCCCAGAGTATTTTATGTTTGGGGGATTTTATTATAAACAATTAATCTAAAATTTATTTTCAGGTTGTTTCTGCATGAATACAGAAATACCTTTGTATAAAATTGGCCTTGCATCCTATGTTCTTTCTATATGCACATACTACTTTTAGTTGCTTTTTTGATTTGTCAAGATTTTCTGCAAACACATATCTTCTGTGAACAAAGTTTTACTTATTCCTTTTGAATTGTGATGCCTTTTACTTCTTTTTCTCATTTTTTTGCATTGATTAGGATTTCAATGCAATGTTGAATAGAAAGCAGGCACAACCTGTTTCTAATCTTAGCTAGAAAGTATTCAAAATTTCACCATTAAAAATGTTTGCTGTAGACTTTTTATATAATAGATGTGCACATGAGATTAAATTCTTTTCATTCCTAGACTTCTGAGAGCTTTTATTATGAATGAGTGTTGAATTTTTCAAGCGCTTTTTCTACCTCCATTGAGGTGATCATATAACTTCCTCCTTTCTTCTGCTAATGTTATACAATACCTGATTAATTTTTAAATGTTGAACCAATCTTGAATTCCTGCGAAAAACTCCAAATGCTCATAATATAGTATCCTCTTTATATATAATTAAATTGATTTCCAATATTTTGTTAAGAGCTTTTTATCTCTTTTGATGAGAGATAATGGAATGTACTTTCTTCAAATATCTTTGATTACAGAATCATAATGTCTCTGTAAAATCCAGTGTGTAGTGCTCATTCCTTTTACACTTTATGAAAGTTTATATAAGATTGTAATTTTTATCTTCCTTAAATGTTTCATATAATTTACAAGTGAAGCCCTGTTGACCTGGAGTTTTCTCTATGAGAATGTTTTGAATTTCAAATGTAATTTGTTTACCAGTTACAGGACTGCTCATATATTTTGTTATTTTCTTATGTCAATTTTGGTAAGTTGTGATTTTTTAAGAGAATTCTTCATTTCATCTAAAATTATAGAATTTATTGGCCTAAAGTTGGTCATTGTTCATAGTACTCCCTATATTCCTCTTAATATCTTTAGCATATTTGTCTTCTCTGTCAAACGCAATATTGGTAATATGTACTTTTCTTTCTTAATCCCTCTTGCTGAGGTGCATCGTTTTGATTGATCTTTTGAGAAAAACAACTTCTAGTCTTTTATTTTTTTTCACTTTTTCTATTTGATTACAGTGTTTATTATTTTTTCCTTCAGCTTACTTTGGTTTTAATTTACTCTCCCTTTTCGAGCCTTTTAATGTGAAAACTTCGTTAACTAATATCAAGTATGCTGTCTTTTCTATTTTAAGCATTTAAAAATGTTCATTTGTTCCCAAACACTTTTCTACTTTCTCCCCACAAATTTTAATATCTATGTTTTAAATTTTGTTTAGATTAAAGCATTTTCTAATTTTCTCTGGGATTTCTTCGACCCACAGATTATTTAGTCATGTACTACTTAATTTCCAAATATTTGGTAATTTTTCAGATGTATATTTTAATTTTTCCTAGTTTAAATCTACTGTACAGTAGCTAGAGAAAACTGCTCTGCAAAATGTCTATCTTTTGAAACCTTCTTTTATGGCCCAGCATGTGGTCTCTTTTGGTGAGTGCTCTATATATACCTGAGAAAAATGTGTGTTCTGGAGATGTTGGGAATAGTATTCTACATATGTAAACTAGATCAATTTGATAGATGGTGTTTTTTGTTTGTTTGTTTTTGTTTTTCTGAGATGGAGTGTCACTCTGTCATCCAGGCTGGAGTCCAGGGGCACAATCTCGGCTCACTGCAGTCTCTGCCTCCAGGGTTTAAGAAATTTCATGCCTCAGCCTCCCAAGTAGCTGGAATTACAGATATGTGCCACCATGCTCTGATAATTTTTTGTATTTTTAGTGGAGACGAGGTTTCACCCTGTTGGACAGGCTGGTCTCAAACTCCTGATCTCAAGTGATCCGCCTGCCTCAGCCTCCCGAAGGGCTGAGATTACAGGTGTGAGCCACCACGACTGGTGTAGATGGTGTTTAGGCTTTTTTGTCTAGTGATCCTACCAATTGCTGAGAGGGAATGTTAAAAATACTATGATTGGGCATTTGTGCATTCTTTCTTTGGTTGTGCCAATTTTTAAGCTCTGTTATTAGAATACATTCAAATGTAGAATAGTTATGACATCTGATATATTGACCTTTTTATCTTCCTTTTCAAGTAATAATCCTTATCTCAAAGTTCACTTTGTCTGATAGTAAAATAGCTAAATCAACTTTCTAATGATTATGTTTGCATGTTACATACTTTCCCATCATTTTAATTCAATGTGCATCGATCTCTTTGTACTACAGACAGCATATTTTTGGGGGAAGGAGGGCCTTGGTTTTTTGGTTTTATTATAATTCTTTCCTTTTTTTTTTTTTTTTGTTCACACAGGGTCTTACTCTGCTACTCAGGCTGGCGTGCAGGAGCGCAAACAGCAAACATGGCTCACTGCAGTCTCAACCTCCTAGGCTCAACTGATCCTCCCACCTCAGCCTCCTGAGTAGCTTGGACCATTGGACCATTGGACCACAAATGTGTGTCACTACACTAAGCTAATTTTATATATATATATATATATATATATATATATATATATATATATATATATATATATATTTGTAGAGATAGGGTCTAGATGTGTTGCCTGGGCTGGTCTGGTCTTGAACTCCTGGTCTCAAGTGATCCTCCCACACTGGCCTCCCAATGTGCTGGGATTACAGGCCTGAACCACCTGTATGCCTGGTCTTTTGTATTTATTTTCTTTATTCTTTTTAACTGACACATAAAAATTATATATATTTATGGTGTAAAATATGATGTTTTGATATATGTATACATTGTGCAATAGCTAAATCAAGCTAATTAACCTATCCATTACCTCATAATTATTATTTTTTGTGGTGAAAACATTTATAATTTGTTCTTTTAGCAATTTTCAAGAATACGATATATTGTTATTAACTATAGTCACAATATTATACAATACACCTCTTGAATTTATTCCTGCTGTCTAAATGAAATTTTGTATCCTTGGATCAACATTTCCACAATTCTTCTATTCCAGCCTACCACCCAAACCCCTGGTGACCACCATTCCACTCTCTGTTTTTATGAGTTTATAACTTTTTTAGATTTCACATATAAAAGAGATCATGCAATATTTGTCTTTCTGTGCCTGACTTATTTCACTTAGCATATTATCCTCCAGCTTCATCCATGCTATTGTAAATGACAGGATTTCCTACTTTTTAAGGCTGAATAGTATAATACTTCATTGTGTATATATACATTTATTTACCATTCATTCATTGATGATCACTTAGGTTGCTTTCATATCTTCACTATTGTGAATAATACTGCAATGAACATGGCAGTGCAAATATCTCTTCAACATACTCATTTCAAACACTGTAGATATATACTCAGAAGTGGAATTGCTGGATCATAAGGTAGTTCTATTTTTAATTTTTGCAGGGCCCCCACACTGTTCTCTACAATGGCTATGTTATAAAAATTTACATTGCCATCAACACTGCACAAGGCAGAAGAATAAAATTGTACCTTTATCTCATCCTTTATACAAAAATCAACTCAAAATGGATTAAAACCTTAAATATAAGATCTGAAACTATAAAACTACTAGAAGAAAACATTGGGAAAAAGCTTATTGATATTAATCCGGAAAAAAATTTTTATATGTGAGTCCAAAACACAGGTAACTAAAGCCTAATTAGAAAATAGGCCACAGCACTTTATAAGGCCAAGGCAGGTGGATCATCTGAGGTCAGGAATTCAAGATCAGTCTGACCAGCATGGTGAAATTCCATCTCTATTAAAAAGACGAAAAAAATTAGCCAGGCATGGTGGCGCACACTGGCAATTTCAGCTACTTGGGAGCCTCAGACAGGAGATTTGCTTGAACTCGGGAGGCGGAGGTTGCAGTGAGCCAACATCGCGCCATTGCTCTCCAGCCCAGGTGACAGAGTGAGACTTCATCTCAAAAAAAAAAAAAAAAAAAAAAAGGCCAAGATCATGAATATATATTTTTCAAAAGAAGACATACAAATGAACAACAGGTATATGAAAAAAGTGCTCAGTATCACTAGTTGCTAGGGAAATGCAAATTAAAACCACAGTAAGATATCACTTCACATTAGGATGGCTATGGCCAAAAAGGCAAGAGGTAACAAGTATTGGAGGATAGACCAGCATATATTCTATTTCTTTTAAATTATTTTTATACCTTTTTATACAATTCAAAAAATAGTAACTTGACATGGTTTGGCTGTGTCCCCACCCAAATCTCATCTTGAATTGTAGTTCCCATAATCCTCACGTGTCTTAGGAGGGACCGGGTGGGAGGTAACTGAATCATGGGGGCAGTTAATCCCATATTGTTCTTGTAATAGTGAATGAGTTCTCATGACATCTGATGGTTTTATAAGGGGCTTTTCACCCTTTGCTTGGCACTTCTCCTTGCTGCCGCCATGAGTGGAAGGATGTGTTTGCTTCCACTTCTGCCATGATTGTAAGTTTCCTGAGGCCTCCCCAGCCATGTTGAATTATGAGTCAACTAAACCTCTTTCCTCTATAAACTACCCAGTCTTGGGTATGTCTTTATAAGCAGTGTGAGATTGGTACCACAGAGAGAAAGGCACTGCTCTAAAGATATTCAAAAGTGTGGAAGCGACTTTGGAACTGGGTAACAGGCAGAGGTTGAAACCTTTTGCAGGGCTCAGAAGAAGACAGAAAAATGTGGGAAAGTTTGGAACCTCCTAGAGACTTGGAGGGCTCAAAAGACAGGAAGACGTGAGAAAATTTGGAACTCCCTAGAGACTTGTTGAATGGCTTTAACCAAAATGCTAATAGTGATATGGACAAAGCAGTTCAGGCTGAAGTGGTCTCAGATGGAGAGGAGGAACTTGTTGGGAACTGGAGTAAAGGTCACTCTTGCTATGCAAAGAGACTGGTGGCATTTTGCCCCTGCCCTAGAGATCTGTGGAACTTTGAGCTTGAGAGAGATAATTTAGGGTATCTATGGAAGAAATTTCTAAGAGGCAAAGCATAGAAGAGAGAGAAGAGCATAAAAGTTTGGAGAATTTGCAGCCTCAGGATGCAATAGAAAAGAAAACCACATTTTGTGGGGAGAAATCCAAGCTTGCTGCAGAAATTTTCATAAGTAATGAGAAGTCAAACGTTAATCACCAAGACAATGGGGGAAAATGTCTCAACGGCATGTCAGAGACCTTCACAGCAGCCTGTCCCATCACAGGCCTGGAGGCCTAGGAGGGAAAAATGGTTTCATGGGCTAGGCCCAGGGCACCCCTGCTCTGTTCAGCCTTGGGACATGGTGCCTTGTATCCCAGCTGCTTTAGCTCCAGCTGTGGCTAAAATATGCCAACATACAGCTCAGGGAATTGCTTCAGAGGATGCAAGCCCAAAGCCTTAGTGGCTTACATGTGGTGTTGCACCTGTGGGTGCACAGAAGTCAAGAATTGAGATTTTGGAACCTCTACCTAGATTTCAGAGGATGTATGGAAATGCCTGAATGTCCAGGCAGAAGTCTGCTGCAGGCATGGAACCCTAATGGAGAACCTCTGCTAGGGCATGGAGAACCCCGGTGGAAGGGACATGTGGGGTTGGAGCCCACATATACAGTCCCCACTAGAACACTGCTTGGTGGAGCTGTGAGAAAAGGGCCATTATCCTCCAGACCCCAGAATGGTAGATCCATTGACACCCTGCACTATGCACCTAGAAAAGCCACAGATACTCAATACCAGCCTGTGAAAGCAGCCAGTAGGGCAGCTGTACCTACAGGGGTGGAGCTGCCCAAGGCTGTGGGAGCCCATCTCTTGCATCAGTGTGACCTGGATGTGAGACAGAATCAAAGGAGATCATTTTGGAAGTTTAAGGTTTAATGATTGCCCTATTGGATTTTGGACTTGCATGAAGCCTGCAGCCTCTTTGTTTTGGCCAATTTCTCCCCTTTGGAAGGGCTGTATTTACTCAATGCCTGTAACCACTGTATGTAGAAAGTAACGAACTTGCTTTTGATTTTACAGGCTCATAGGTGGAAGGGACTTACTTTGTCTCAGATGAGACTTAGAACTTGGACCTTTGGGTTAATGCTTGAATGAGCTAAGACTTTGGGGGACTGTCAGTAAGGCATGCTTATGTTTTGAAATGTGAGAAAATGAGATTTGGGAGGGACCAGGGGGTGGAATGATATGCTTTGACTGTGTTCCCACCCAAATCTTATCCTGAATTGTAGTTCCCATAATCCCCATGTGTCATGGGAGGGAACTGGTGAGAGATAATTGAATCATGGGGGTGGTTACTTCCATGCTTTTATTGGGACAGTGAGTTCTCACAAGGTCTGATGGTTTTATATGGAGCTTTTCCCCCTTTGCTCAGAACTTCTTCTTACTACTTCCATGTGAAGAAGGGCATGTTTGCTTCTCCTTCCACCATGATTGTAAGGTTCCTGAGGCCTCCCCAGCCATGCTGAACTGTGAGTCAATTAAACTTCTTTCATTTATAAATTACCCAGTCTCAGGTATCTTTATTAGTAGCATGAGAACAGACTAATACATGACTCTGAAGATTGCAATTTGCACCCTTAACTTAGAATTGTCTACTTCTAATTGTTATTAATGTGCTATTCTTGCCATATGTTATAAACATTATAGATAATATTATTTTTATTCTAAACAGTTTTCAGTTGAAAAATAATAAAACCATAAAATACAGGCTTTTAAAAATTTACCAAGAGAGAGTTATCATTTCTTGTGTTCTTCATTCTTTCCCATCAATACAACTATTATTGTCTTCAGCTAACAGAACCTACTTTAGCATTCCTTGTGTGCAATTCTGCAAAGAATTCCCTCAAATTGGAAAATGTTTCTATTTTACTCTCAGTTTTGTTGCATACATTCATTAAATATAGAACTCTGATTGATAGCTTTTGTTTCTTTTCAAAACTTTAAAGATATGGTTTTATTGTTTACCGGCTGTTATTATCTTTGGACAATAATTGTCCTCTAGGTAATGTGCATTTTTTTCCCTGGCTGCTCTCAATATTTTTTCTTCATCTTTTAAAAATTTTACTGTTAGTTCCACATAAATCTCATGCTATCTTTCCATAGGATACCTCAGTCCGAAATTCAATCTTTGTTCTATCTCCTCAATTAGATCTCCACTCTCTGTTTAATATCTCTTCTTTTGCTCCAAGTCAGAGAACTTAAAACCATGTGAGATAAGCCTCCTTTTTCCCCATTTAACAGCATAAATTTGTGCAATGTCTGTTGCCCAGCAACTGTAGGTAGTCACTATATTCTGTCCAGTTTTGTAGTTTTGTACAGTGAAACGATAGGTTGGAAAGCAGTTATTTTTTCAAGGATTGAAGAAATCTTCTACAGGCATCTCAATGACTAATATTCTACGAAGTTCCAATGTAGTACTCTCACTAAACTTTTTTGTATTAATTAACATATATGTTAGTTAAGCGTCTTTATCTATTATATGTGAAACTATGAAATTAATTCTTAAAAACTTCAGTACTTTTTCCTTGGGATTGATTCCCAGAAAAATTAATAAATACGACATATTTCTGATTCTTGAAAATACCCAAAAAACTACTCTCCTGAAATCTAATCGGTTTTGAGAAAAAAGAATTCTCTCTATATATACACATATAAAGCGCACACACAAATGCACACACATACATGCACACATACACACATATATATCTTTAGATAAATATATATCCAAACTATTTCCACAACAGTTCTATCAATGTTATGGTAAACATTATGACAATGTGTTAATCACATAAATAGTCAAATAATGAGTTGATAAATGGCAATATATGTATGTGTGTGTGTGTGTGTGTGTGTGTGTGTGTGTGTGTGTGTATTCTTCTGGGTTCTCTGTCCTCTGGTAGCCACCTTCTGCCTGTGGTTACTTTGGATTGGTATCCTCCAGCTGACCCCCAAATCCTTAAGCACCCTTAGGAAAAAGGTGCCAGCCCTCTGCATTGTCATTTCACCATTACCGATTTTACCACCAGAATTTTCAGACTTTAGTCATGACAAAGGTGAGAAAAATTTTACTATGACTTTCAGAGGCTTTCGTTTTAGCACTTTAGTTTCATTCAAAACCTCAGAATGTACTGAATTATAAACCAGCTGTGTGTTCAATGATTTTGTTACTTCTGTATTGAGTGGGCACCAAAACGTTGCTGATCTCTTTCTCCCAGGCGTGATGCTTTGCTTAGGTGAGTATGTAATCCTCATGCTTCAGCCCATATACGGAAATGCCCCAGGGAAACAAACAGCTGCTGATCCTCAGCAACTTCTGAAATGTTTTCACCTGTCTGAACCTTTAGTGCATCTAGTACTACTTGATTCCTCAGTTTTCTGTTATCTTTAACAATATGATTTTTGTAATTTATTCAGCTTTTGTAGTTTAATCAGCAGTTTTATTGGCCTCACATTACTCGCTACAGTCTACTTTGAAGCAGTTTAGTTTTGCCTGTTTTTAATTTTCTTTAAGTAGAATTACAAAGTATGTATTGTTTTCTTTCTGGTTAATTTTGCTTCATATTGTTCTTTATATATACATACATCTATTTTTTGCATGTTCATACTAATTACTGAATTAGTCCATTGTATGATTACACAAACATTTATTTATGTATTCTACTGTTAGTGTTTGAGAAATTTTCGCATTTTGGCTATAATGAATAGTGCTGCTTTGACTATTCTCATAAATGTATTTCATGAATATGTAAACACATGTTTGTTAAATGTATATAGTAGTAAAATTTCTGGATTATGGGGGCACGCACATATATTTATCTTTAGTAGCTACTGTCAAAAAAGATTCCAAAATGGTAGTTTCCATTTACATTTCTACCATTAGCATATGAGACTTTCCATTTATATGTATTTAATTGGCTGTATTTTCTCTCAGGCCTCTTTCCATTTCTTTATGAGAGTATTGTTTCCTATTGTTTTAGATAAATCATTTATGTAATAAAGGTATTAATTCTGCCATACGTGCAGCAAATGTATTCCTATATATTTGGTTCTTTGTGTTTTAACTCCAGCTATAGGAAACACAATGTGGAATGACTTTGGATTACTCATACTTTCAATTATTCACGTCTCTGCTTCAGTTCATTAGAGTAACTAATTGTCTTCACTTCATCACAACAGTGAATGCTTTATCAAAAGCTATATTTTAAGACCGGGATTTATAAAGCAATTCAGGACTAATGTAGATTAACTCACACTCTTTGAGGAGATAGAATTATAAACTGGCAAATAGCTAAAAAAAAGGGGGAAGAAAAAAAGGATATCTGTATAAATGCTGTTTCAAGCTATATAATCAGAGTAGGATGAATCTATCATTAACAGGATGATGAGGCTTTTGTTTGTTTTAGGGGATTGGTTAGAGTTGTGTTTTTCTGCATCACATGCTCTCATAAAAAGCCACATCTGAATGTTTGCAGCCACCTTGTTTCTCTAGCATGCCCACATAAAACAGGCCTATTTACCTGATACTTTATTAGCCACGTCATATCCCATTACTCTAGTTGTGACTAATGTGAGGTGAGAAATGATGCTGAGCCCCTCTCTCCTAGCCTCACAAAAACTGTTAGCACAACAAAGCCAAGCCAACCAGCAATGCAACATGATAAATGATAGTTATCTTGACATTCATTAAAACCAATTTTTAGTCTAATATGTTCCCATAACCAAATAATTTTCCCAAAAAAGTATAATACAGAATCAAAGCTACATCTGTTAATAATGAACACCTCAAATTTACACAGAAGCAATTAGCATCTCCAATACTTCCAAGTAGGTCCATAAATCCACAAGATGTTTCATGGTGATTAATCTTTTCCTCACCTAAAATTTACTTTAAGCAAATGCTTTATCGGCGAAACACCGGATAAAAGCATCAAAGTTATAAATAATTAAATCAATAAACAGCATTACACTTAAACACAAGGAAAACTATGTCTAAATTATTGGTTTGATTTTAATCTGACTTTTTCAAAATTATCCTGAAACAATAATATTTCCCAGTAGTAGTCCTAATTTTCTCCTACCAGTATACTGTCACTAGCTTCAGTCATTGCATAGAAAGCCTGTAGCATACTTGGCATACTGCCACCTGCAAAATGCCATGGCTTGGCTTAACCTCCATTAATGAGTCCACCCTCTACACATCTGAAACAAGTAGAAAACATGAAAACAATCATTTCAAAAAAAGCTGAAGTAGATGACTACCTGGAATTGTGCGGTCTGTGCCTCATTTGGCTCAGAAAATGAGAAAGGTATTGGCCATAAAATGAGAAAGGTATTTGCAAATGAAAAGAAAAAACTGTAGTCAAAGCACATGTTATGCATATATAATTTAGTTATTTTTATGAGCCTCTAAAGGAACTTGAAATTATAGCACAACCACCTTATTTCTATTTTGCAATATATTTTGTTTGTTTGTGGCTGTGTGTGTATATACATATATATACTTTTTTCGGAAGAGTTCATCAGGGGAATAAGTCGGTGTCAAAAATGAGAACCCAAGCAACACAGGATCACAACTCAGATCTACCAACCCCTACCCATAATTCCTCTAATGGATAAAAGTCATTTACCACAAAGCACTGTGATGGAAATAAACTGAGATAATTAGAGTTACCTTAAAGGTTGAAGAAGACTGTGATTTTGTGAGACAGTCAACTGTCATTATAAAGAATCTGCCTAATAAAAACTATTATTTAAAAAGGAGTTAATTTAGGCCAGGTGTGTTGGCTCACACCTGTAATCCCAGCATTTTGGGAGACAGAAGTGGGAGGATTGCTGGAGTCCAGGAGCTCGAGACCAGTCTAAACAACATGGCAAAACCCCATCTCTACAAAACACACAAAAATATTTGCTGGGTGTGGTGATGCCTGTCTGTGGTAGCACCTACTTGAGAGGTTGAGATTGGAAGACTGCTTGAGTCCAGGATGGGGAGGTTGCAGTGAGCTGAGATTGCACCACTGCTCCAACCTGGGTGATAGAGGGAGACCCTGTCTCAAAAGAAAAAATAAATAAATAAAATGTGTCTTATACGGGAAATTAAAAAATAATTAATTGACTAAAAAATTAAAAAGGAATTAATTTGAAATACTATGATTTAGCTTAGAAGATACTCTTTACAATGTATTCTTTGAATACTGGAGGATACAATTTTGAGTTAGTATTGTCAAATATAGATGCAATCTGTGTGACTCTGTAAATATTTACTTTCAGAGTTAAACAGTGGAATGCGATTTTCCACAATGTAGAAAGCATTCTGAAAAGTTATTTGGAAAGACTTCTCCCTGTAGCGACTGGTTGTCAGGACCTTTGTAGTTGGGTAAAGCAGAAAATGCTCCTTCATTCCTGTGATCTGCCAAGATAAAGAAAAAATACTCCATAAAAACAATTATTCTATCTAGGGAGCTGAAACTGAGTATTAATGCCACTGGGGAACTGCTCTTGTTGTTCACTTGACTTATCAAGAAGCAAATAATCCAGCACTCAGAGAAAAAAAGATATAATTAAGGCCTCAACCATGCAAAATAATAATAACTAAATATCTGTAAACAAGGAGTTATTGTTAGCATATCCCATTTGATTACAAGCGATTTTAACAAGAAATTCACAAAGGCACAAAATAATTCAAAACACAATTTAGAATAGGTTAAAATTGTGTTTATCTAAATGTATATACAAACTATAGTATGCCTTATTGGACAGACTCATTGAGGCGATTAAGCTTTTAGTGTGTTACTCAAGTTATAAGATAATTTTGCTTTTTCTTGTGATTATATTTACAAACTATTTTTTTGTCTAAGACACACTGAACAGAAATAAGAATTGCTTTTATCAAGAAACTGAATATGTGACTGTTGAGACATAACATGAAACCAGAGTAGTCCTGAAGATGTCATTCATCAATCCACAGGAGTCATAATTGTTGAAAGATACCAATTACCAATTCAACAATCCTCCAAGTATCCTTCCCTTTAACCAGCAGAAAAGATCAGACCTCCCAGACTGTTAAGAAATTATTTAAAACCTGTTACATCTACAAAGAGTGATCTATAAACTCCTTACCTTTACTTCTTTGTTCGTAACCCACTCTTGCAATCTGACTAAAACCCTATCACTGTCATTCCATAATACAACCATCACTGAAAACACTAATGAGAGCCTGAGGCCAAATCCCCTGCATGGTCCCAGCCTTAGAAACGTAAGAGAAATAGAGAGGATTCTAAAAATATACGAAAATAAATCCAGGAGCTCCCTTTACCTCCACAACAAGCTCTAAACATTTGGCCAATTCTGAGTCAAACTAATGGCTAGGACTATCACAAGCTAGGGAGGCTAATCAGCTTTTCTCTCTAGAGGGAAGAGCTTGATAAAATTCTGAGCTTCACTTAAGCCCAATAAACTGCTTTTGAGGATAAACTTGGCACTTAAAACCTATATATTCCTGAGAAGGCTGACTGCTGGGTCTCCTGAACATCTGTCAGATAGAGTAGCTCCCTCAGCTGGGTGAGACTCCTTGCCCCTAAGTCCAAGACATTACAAGAGACTTGAAAAACTGAGAGGCTTTATCAGGAGCAATAGTAATTGTAGATTCTAGCCTGTAAATTCTTCCTCTACTCCTCTGAGATGTAAGTCTCTCTTAGCTTCTTGCCAGTTTTATAACTCAGGAATGCCTTTCTCGAGAACCTGGGAGCCATCCCTTCGAAATGTAAACATCAGGAAAAGTAGTGTGTTCTTTATAAAAGCTGAATAACATTCCATTGCATGTATATACAACATTTTCTTTATCGTTTCACCCATGGAGGACGTTTAGGTTGTTTCCACATCTTGGCTATTGTGAGTAATGCTGCAATGAACATGAGACTGCTAATATCTCTTCAAGATCATTAGGAAAGAAGGAAATTCTGTCATATGCAACAACATAGACGGATCTTGAGGACATTTTAGTAACTTAGATAAGCCAGGCACAGAAGGACAAATACTGCATGATTCCACCTATATGATCTACTCAAAGTAGACAAACTCATAGAAGTAGAACGTAGAATGGTAGTTGCCTGGGGCTAGAGTAAGAAAGAGATAGGGAGTTGTTCAATAAATACAAAGTTTCAGTTAAACAAGATAATAAAGTTCTAGAGATCTGCCATACAACATTCTGCTAATGGTTAACAATACTGTATTGTAAAATTAAAAATTTATTAAAAGGTTAGATCTCATGTTATACATGTTTACCACGATAAAAAATAGTAACAGTAAAAAGACAGTGCTCTAATCTCCAAGTCTCTGTAGAAGGGTACGTGCCTAACTTCCATAAGCGTCAATTAGTAAACACAGATTACCTAATCACATTTGCCAACATCTACTAATGTTCACTAAGTCATCAGGTGATTGACAGTTGTTGGCTCCTATATAATAGGCCTATAAACATAGAAACCAGTGCCTTTGACCCTTTGTGGAATATCCTAATAACAAGAACTGAGCCAACAAAGAAAACTCACAACTCATTTTAACTGATTAGCAGCCAGAGGTAACAAGAAAATTAAAAAGAGCAATCTGCCTAGAGAGGTAGTATTTCTGGAAAAGACAAATGGAAATTGGAATAAAATCCCCCTTGATTTCCAAACGAAAGACTTTATTAAATGAAGTGAAGAAGTGAATTATCACTGCCAGAAACAAAAACAGTTTCTTAGAAGACCAAAATCAAGAGTTATAAAATCCAGAACAAAAAGTAATTGAGATGAAAACATGAGGGAAAAAATAAAATATTTGGAAAATAAATACAATGGATCCAATATCCAAATAAGAGGAATTTTAAAAAGAGAAAAAATAACTAATGAAGGCAAAGTGACAATTAAATAATAGAAGAGAATTTTCCTGAGGTGAAGAAAAAATCTAAATAAACAATTGAAGTGGTTCCGTAAGTTCCAGACTTCACTGATAAAAAACATATATATTCCTAGGCCTGTGCAATTAAAATTCCAGAAGTTGGAAAACAAAGAAAATACTGTATGAGCTTAAAAACACAAAGAAAAAGTTACCTAAGAAAAAAGAAAACCGGACCATGAAATGGAGCAGGAATCCCTTTAAGAAGCCTTTGTGTCCCCCACCAAGTCCCCCTCCACCTCCACCCACGAGCATGGAAGTCAAGGAAAATCTCTACTTCCTTCAAGGGAAGTTCCAGACACCTAGCTAGCTGTGAAAAGTAAGTAAGTGATTTGATAAGCAAGAAGGTAAAATAACAGTTTAAAACAGTAGCCAAGGACATCAGATTTGTCAGATGTTTGCTTCTTTATAAAAACTAAAGACAACATCTTAATATATGTCCCTGAGCTGTTTTTCAGAAACTCAAGACCCACACTAAATGGATCCTCTGGTGCCTAAACCTCAGATAAGGGGAAACTGAGGATTGAACTCTGACCACTGTTTCTTGTTCTAAACTTCTTTCTGAGGCGCCTGGAGGAGGTCACACCCAGGACCCAGAGCTAACGTTCTTTTCTGCTGAACCCAAAATTTTAAACAACATTTCTCTTCCTTAGCCTTGAAGGCCAGAAAATCATTGAATCTACTTATGAATTGCAATCTCCTGCTTCAAGATGTCCCACCATTTTGGGCCAAAACCAAGGTGTAAACTCCATGTATTATTGATTTATAATTTTGTCTGTAACTTCTGTTTTCCTGAATTTACCTCTGCCTTTATTTATTTATTTATTTATTTATTTATCTATTGAGATAGAGTTTTGCTCTTGTCACCCAGGCTGGAGTGCAATGGCGTAATTCCGGCTCACTGCAACCTCCATCTCCTGAGTTCAAGAGATTCTCCCGTCTCAACCTCCCAAGTAGCTGGGATTACAGGTGGGCACCCAGCTAATTTTTGTATTTTTAGTAGAGATGGGGTTTCACCATATTGGCCAGGCTGTTCTCAAACTCCTGACCTCAGGTGATCCACCTGCCTCAGTCTCTCAAAGCGTTGGGATTAAAGGTATGAGCCCATGACTGGCTATCCATGCCTTTAAAAACCCTTACTTTCAAGCCATCAAGAGGGTCAGAACTTAAGCGTTAGTTCTCCAATTCTCCTTGCTCCATGCCCTGCAAATAAACACCTTCCTTTCTCCTACTGCAAAACTCAGCATGGATATCTGATTTTACTCTGCCGGGCAAGTGGATCCCTAGTTTTGTTCAATAATAACTGAGATTTGTCATATGAAGACTTGGAAGCTATAAGACATTGGAATACAATTTATAGTAAATTGAAAGACAAGCCTGGCAACAGTAGAATGGTTTTACCAGCCAAGATATCCATTACCCATTAGAGTGAAATAACAATATTTATGTATATGCGATAATATATAGAGGGTCAGTGTACTGTGTATAAAGAAAATATTTGTAAAAATACTCTAACCAAACAACCAAATGAGAAATCTCAAAATGAGGGAAGATGAATCAACCAAATACTTGTGAGTGGGCTGAAATAGTTGGGTCAAATGTACCAGATCATGAATGCTGAGACAGTAAAAAGTAAGAGTTAATGAAAGAGTACAGTAGTGCAGTTTGAAGCAAGATAAATATTATTTAAAGAGACTTTTTTTCTTTAGCAATAATAAACTTTACAATGAGAAAAATATAATAATTATAGTACTTATAAACATTACAAAATACTGAGAAATTAATAAAAATGGCATGAGACATATGCTATATGGAACAAAAGCATATAATTTTATTGTAAGTTATTAAACAATATCTAAACCAAATAGGAAGGTCTTTAGTGGGGAACATATAGTATGAAAATAATATCTTTTTCCTAAATTAGCACATATATCTAATGGAATTCCAATTAGAGTCCCAACAGGACTTAAAGCAGATTGGAATAATATAATCTGGGATTTACAAGAAGAATAGGTGCCTAATCACAGCCAATAAAATCATGTAATAAATGACCAGTAAGGAGGTAATTAAAACTTATAATAAAGCCACTGTATTATTACTAAATCAATATGTGCTGGTATAGAAATAAACCGATCAATGGAATGAGAAAATACCTAGAAATAGATCTTGCTATATAAGATCAGTAGAGAAAGAACAGATTATCAAATAAATATGCTGGCACAACTAGGTATCTAAAAATTATTTATTCCCATCCTTTACCATACACAAAAAAACAAATTCCATATTCATTATAAACAATTATAAACAAAATAAAAACATTAGGAGACAGTATCTATGATAAACAGAAAGGAAAATCTAGACAACATTGGAATCCCATAACTTATGTATCTATTTGATTACATGCTACTTTCTGAGGCAAACAAGCCAATAGACATATGATAGATTTACTTTCTGAGGCAAACAATAGACAAATGATAGATTTAGAAAAATACATTTGCCAAGCAAATGGTAGACCAAGGGTTAATTATCCACAAAATGCAAAATAGTATTAAAATTAATAAGAAGTTGACTCAATAGAAATAGAGGCAAAGGACCTTGAAAGAACAGTTCACAGAGGAAAAAAAAGATGCTTAAATTTACCAAGAGGGAAATTCAAATAAAAACAGTGAAATACACTTTAAACCTATCAGACTTCTAAAAATTAAAAAAGTTCTAACACCAAATAATGGCAGGTATGCAGCAAAAAAGAAACTCTAATACATTTCCAGGAGTGTGAAGTGTGAAGATGACTTGTTTTTTGGAAAGTCGTCTAGTAACATCTGTTAGAATTATAAATACATATACTTATCTATATGCCCCATAGAATAAAAGTCCTAGTGCATTAATAGTTATGTAGGAGAAGATTATTGTTCTTCTGTTCATTTTGACCAAAAATAAACACAAAGACAAAACGTTGTTAAGCAAATGCTCATATATAGAAGAACGGCTGAAAGAAAGATAATATGCCACACAACAGGAGATTATTCAGCCATTAAAGAGAATGAGTGAGAGCTTTACCAGTTGATCTAGAAGTATTTCATACTATATTGTTGAATCCAAAAAGAAAGATACCAAAAAATGTGTAAAATATCACCTATATGTGCAATGTAAATGATTACAAATCACATAAACATATTTATATTATTAATAGTATATGAAATGAAGAGAAACATGGAAGAATAAACATTAGGACAACACAAGCAAGTATTATCTTTCTTGCGTGATGTGATGTGGTTGGTATGGAGATTTGTGTTGAAGATGGAGGACAGGGAGAAATCAGGCAAAAAAGAAATAGGAAAAAGACTGTATTAAAAAAATTGATACTCAGAAGTCTGAGGTGGGAGTTTTATTTGAGACCAGCCTGAACAACATAGTGAGACCCAATGTCTACAAAAATATATATATTTTTAAATTAGCTGGGTATAATGGTATGCCTGTAGTCCCAGCTACTCAGGGCGCTGAGGCAAGAGGATCCCTTGAGCCCAGGAATTCGATGTGGCAGTGAGCCATGATTGTGTCACTGAACTCCAGCCTGGGTGACAGAGTGAGACTCTATTTTTAAAAAAGGAAGAAAGAAAACTGTGCAAATATGCAAAATTACATATGTGAATATAATTACATATGTGAATATAATTTTTATCATTAAAAATGGTGATGACTGTTGTTTTGGAAGCTTTTTCCTCAGTGACCAGGAAAATTTCGCTGGCTATGTTTAGGAGATAAAAGAAAGGGAGAGGGCCCATGGGCTTTGGTGCTGGATAGCTGGAGTTCAGATCCCAGCCCTGTCACCAACTGGTGGTAAGACTCCCAATGCATTTTTCACTTTTTCAAGCTCAAAATGTCCTCATTCATGAAGTAAGGTTGTGAAAGTAAAATGCAACAATGTAATTAAACTGTTTAGCACACTGCCTGCTGCATAGTAAGAGCTCAATAAATAATTTATTAATACTATCATTCTTATTGTAGTTGTTGCAAATTGGCCAGATTTGGGTCCTGGTTAGAGGAGATGGAAAGGTGGAGAGCAAGATGATTTTGAGGTTCAGGTGTAAGTGATTGGAAACCATGCTATTATGTTTAAATCATCCTTCTTAGGTTTTGTTTCAGTATCCAAGAAAGTTAAAATCCTTAGCATGGCATTCAAGATCTTCAAAATCTGTCTTTCATCTAATTTCAACAATTCTCCTATAGCCAGATATTGTATTTATTTTCCAAATAATTCCTGCAATACCTACTCAAAGAGTTGCTATTAGTGAAGAGGTTGAGACATTTCTTTTTTTCACCCACTACCAGCCAGGGTCTGTGTTATGTGCATTAACACTAAAATGTATGTTCTATTTCCCCATTTTGAAGACAAATAAATTAAAATTATCATAGTTTAATGAGTGTCGAAGTTTGTTTGAATTTTAGGTATGGCTAGCTCCAAACCTTAGACTTTTTCTAATAAAGCTGACTGCCATCAATGTATACGAGTGTCCTACAAACAATAAATATTCTACAAATTTAAATATAGCAGGATATTTAATAGGAAATTTCCATTGCCATAAGAGTCTTGGCAGAGGTCCTAAAATTGAGGACAGCTTTGATAAATGTTCATGCATTCTATAGAGAGGTGCCAGGCACTCCTACCCAGACCTGCTGAGATAAATCTAAACATGTCCTTGCCTCCTTTCTTCCTCATCTATCACCAGCTATATAATGAATATAAAGTTGATTAGGTAATGGAGTTTTCTAGAAAATGTATTAGCCTAGAAGAAAGAAGGACTGGGCTTTTCACCTCCTCACTTTCAGACAATACTCAAGAAGCAGCCTGTTATAGAAAAACCAAGCAACTGATAATCTGAAGCACATGGCACCGTGCTGGCTTACAAGAGCACCAGACAGGGAGACATTGTCTCATTACTTCTGTTTCCTAGTTCCATCCTAGAGTATGAGGGAAAAGGAACACAAGAGCAAAGTGGAGGAAGATTGAAAAAAGACAAGGCCCCTCCTTTCCTACTGTGGGTCTGGGGAATTCCTGTGTCAGAAATAAGTTAGAAAGATGGGGAGATGCCTTAAATGGGATTAGAGGTGAAAGTTATGATATATGATTATATTATACTTTTAATATTTGAAAATGACAGTCCTAATATTCAATGGCTGCTCTATTATTATTTCTGGAAAAGCTCTGTGATCTTTCAGAGATATTCTCCAGGGGCAGAGAAGGGAGATCCAACAAAGCCTGTTGGAGGACAGTGATTGGAGAAAGGATGAGCCTATTTCATAATTATCCCTTATCATCTGCTGTGGCTGACATTGTTCACATACATTGCTCTCTTTTGAAATTCTTCCCAGCATTCTAGTCTTACCTTCCATGATCCTGCTTCCATAATGTCTTTGATAATGTCTCCAGATGAATTCGTATTTCATTCTGTGCTCCCACAGCCCTTAAAGCCCATTGATCATACAGTATTATAGCCACGAGGATAGTCAGACTCCTCTGAAACAGTGAGATCCTTCAGGATGGGCATGGTGTCTTATTTGTGTTTCATTTCCAGAGTTAGCATGGTATTTTGCTCAAGCTAAATACTCAATACTAGCTCATTAAATTGCCATGGAATAGATCGATTGTTGAAATCAGTCAGATACTCCAGAACTTTGTTGTATCTGCTGTGCCCCAGTGTCTCTGGTGGATAAATCCAGAAAACATCTCCTGGGCAGAGGACTGCTATTTCTGCTTTCTTGTGATTTAACAGGTAAGCGGCAAGATAACTCTGATATAGATAAATATTCAGGAAATTTGAGACCTAGTTATCATCTGTGCATGAAGCAAACAACTAGATAACGTTCCTACTATGTGTCAGGCCTTGGGAATGAAAGATAAAAAAGACACAGCATCTACCCTACTCCTTTAAGCAATCTGCAATTGTTTAAAATGAAACTCAGTTTGGGAAATGCATGATCATCTTTGGCTGAGAGTATCAGCAGCTTGATCTTGGAGTTGGCAGAACTCTGGATGTGAGTTGCTGGCTCTACAAGATAAAGATACAGAAACTGAGGTAGGAATAGTCTGAGGGCAATAAAGCAGCCCTTGGCTTCAACACAAGACCCCTCCATAGACTTTCTTTGCTGAGAGTACGTGATGATTCCGTAAGTCCCAACCTAACTACTGACTTAATGACATATCCAGATTCATTCTAATTATGTAAGTATTATCATAACCCAAAATGGCCTTAACATTCCCTTCAGCTAGACTAAACTTCAGACAGGTTTTTGCCGATTATAGTCCCCAACTTCCCTTTTCTTAAAGCATTACAACCTTAGAAAACTTAAGGTTGTAAATTCTTTTGCTACCACTTTGAGATAAAGATCTTCTTTCAGTCTCTTGCCAGTTTTATAACCAAGGAATGTCCTTCTCAAGGATCTAGGGGCCATCTTTTTGGCATGGAAGCATCAAGAAATGAGGGTAGGAGCCTAACTTCCATGAGCTCCAATTAGTAATAAACACAGATGGCCTAACCACATTGACCAACCTTGCCCCTACAATCCTCTAGCACACTTCCGCTAGTTAGTCGAGTGTTTAAAAACTCTTCTGCCTCTTGTTTCAGCAGAGTTGTATTTAATCACTCTCCCCATCTCCCCTATTGCAATAGTCTTTTTTTTTTTGAAGAAGTCTTGCTCTGTCACCAAGGCTGAAGTGTTGTGGCGCAATCGGCTCCCTGCAACCTCTGCCTCCCAGATTCAAGTGATTCTCCTGCCTCAGCCTCCTGAGGTAGCTGGGACTACAGGTGCATGCTACCATGCCTGGCTAATTTTTGTATTTTTTAGTACAGATGGGGTTTCACCATGTTGGCCAGGCTGGTCTCAAACCCCTGACCTTGAGTGATCTGCCTCCTGTGGCCTCCCAAAGTGCTGGATTTACAGGCATGAGCCACCACACCTGGCTTGCAATAGTCTTGTAAAAAGTTTTTGCTGCCTGTTTAACTCACCCAGTGCAATTTTCTTTGACAACATTTTATAGTGTTTCAACCACGGCACAGTGGTGTGATAGTTGTGATTAGGCAAAATTATCCAATAGCCTTTCTTGATAATATAAACCAGTGGTTCTCACCCAAGGCCAATTTTGCCCCTTACAGGACATCTGGCAAACTCTGAAGACATTCTTGGTTTTCCCAAGAAAAGAAGGAAGTTTGGCATCTAGTGGGTAAAGGCTAGAGATGCTGTTAAACATTTTTAAATGCACAGGGCAGCCCCTTACTACAAAGAAAAATTTAGTCCAAATGTTAAAGCCATGGTTGGGAAACTCAGCTATAAATAATTAGGCTCCTAAGAGCACTCTTCCTAGGCTTCATCCTCGTCAAGGAAATGAGGTTGTGCCAAAAAGCCCACACCAAAATACAGTTCCCAAAACACAACAATAGCCAGCAACTGATAAATAACTTTTGAAGAGAATACCATTGAGAAACATGAGCAGGACCAATACAATTTACAGAGTATCGAATAATGTCAACACCAAACAAGTCCATATCTTCCATGATTCAGAACGTGTTCCACTTGCTGACCGTGTGCAGGTTCTATCACTTCCTGACTGTGGCAACATGGTTTATTTTTAATTTTTATTTTTTTAAATTTAAGTTCTGGGATAAATGTGCCAAACGTGTAGTTTTGTTACATAGGTATACACGTGCTATGGTGTTTTGCTGCACCCATCAACCTGTCATCTACATTAGGTATTTCTCCTAATGCTATCCCTCCCCTTGGCCCCCACCACCCTGACAGGCCCCGGTGTGTGATGTTCCCCTTCCTGTGTCCATGTGTTCTCATTGTTCGACTCCCACCTGTGAGTGAGAACATGTGGTGTTTGGTTTTCTGTTCCTGTGTTAGTTTGCTGAGAATGAGGGTTTCCACCTTCATCCATGTCCCTGCAAAGGACATGAACTCACCCCTTTTTATGGGTGTGTAGTATTCCATGGTGTATATGTGCCACAGTTTGGGAAAACTGGCTAGCCATATGCAGAAAACTGAAACTGAGCTCCTTCCTTACACCTTATAAAAAATTAACTCAAGATGGATTAAAGACTTAAATGTGATGGATTAAAGACTTAAATGTAAGACCTAAAACCATGGACCAGTTATGTAACTCCCAGGCTCAGTTTTCTCATGGGTATAAAGGAGGAATCATGGCTCCTGTCTCTTAGCATGTTTGTAAAGATTCAATAACATGATGCATGCTCACTGCTTAACCCAGTATCTGACTTACAGTAAGCACTCAATATATGATAATACAAAGCAACATTAAGAGGAGAAAATAGGAAATCTAAGAATTTACTGCTTAATAAATAATGAGGAAATAAATGGTATCTAATTAAGTCTAGGCCTATCATTTAATATTTTGAGAGCAAACTAACTCTTCCAACACCATTATTTTTATGATAATTTAAGATCCAGATAATCCAGTTTGTGGGCTTGCTGAGTCACTTTGGATTCATAATCAACATGAAGATATTTCCTAGTAAGAATCTCATTAGATGTTAGTTCGTCTATATAGAATAATTAACTGCCACTTTGCCATTATGTGCTTTAGAGGTTCATATCAGCTCTTTTATTTACACAATAATAACTGATTAATGCAACATAGAATGCCACTAGCTATCATGTATCACTGACAAAGGAATAGCTCTTCAGTTAGCTCATACTCTCCTTAGAGGAATTACTAAATTTGCAGATGCTCTTTCAGTAGCTGGCAAGAAAACTTTAGCAAGTTACCTGATTTTATTTTCATTTACTAAAGAAGCAGTTATTATAGCAATAATAAAGAACAAACATAAATTTAATTCACTTGTGGTACATTGATCTCATTTTATTTGGCAAATACACAATAAAAGAATTAAACGCCTCTTTTGCACATAGCTTGAAAACCCGTATCAGGATAAGCTAGCTCAAAATATTTGTAGGTAGGTCAGTTGCAAATTAATTTGGTTTACTATGTAATACAGAGTTCTAGTGCATTGCCATCAACTACATATTGAGAAATAGACCTTAAATACCATGCCTTATGTTTCCATTTGTCCCACATTTAGAGCTTCTATTACTTGTACTTGTCTTACTCCTTATTTTCAGTGTGTTCAAGATTACCTGAGTTTCCTCAAGAACTAGAGTTGAAACTTTAAAATGCATTAGTATATGAGAAGTAAAATTATGAAATCCCATTAGTTTTCACTCAATAATTAATTTTAAAACAATAGGCAAAGAATGTTTTTAAATCATCAAACTAAAATAAACCTAAAGATCAAATACAATGGATTTCCTACTTCCAAATTTTCTAAACTGATTGTTTCTTCAGATAGACTTGTCAGTTCCAAATTGAATGTGACTTAAGTTTCTGAAATCCTGGGAAATGAAGGATATTTCACCTCACTTTTTATTCCTCTATAAAGCAGAGTTGTATTAAAATTTTCAACTTTCTTTTTCTCTTTATGAGCTCCACAGGGTACATTTTGGTTTGTTCAATATACTATTCCTATTTTAACTTTCTCATACATTCATTTTTTTCAATTTTATTCTAAAATTTCAAGTCAAAGAATAAAATCTCTAAAGCATTGTCCTCCCTAATGTACTTTTGAAAGGAGGACATTAGGTGTAACTTCAGTGAGGTACAGATCAGGACATAATGCTAAGAAGAACTTAAAAAAAATTATTATAAAGAGCAGCATAGCTACAGAATTACCCTTTACAATAATCCTAATGGGAAGTCAAATAATCTGCTTGTCATTATATCTAAAAGAGAAATTTGTTATCATCTAGAAATCCTCTGTAGACATTGTTTGGAAGGACACTTCCTGTAAATCAGAACCCATTACAGTTCGTGAGCTAACAAAAGTCGGTATTTTTTTTGGAAAACAATACTATAGTGTAAGTAGATAGTGTGTTAAGAGTTTAAATCAGTGGTTTTTACCTTTGGTTGGGCATTAAAATCACCTATGGTGCTTTGAAACACTCCAATCCCCAGACTGCCCCCCAGATCAATTTAATCAGAATACTTAGGCTGGGACTCAGGCATTAGTAATTGTTTATTGCTCTCCCAGGTGATTCCAATATGCAACCAATTTTGAGAACCAATGCTTTAAAAAATCAAAGGCTTCATAACAATTACCACTATAGGATAGAATTAAAAGAATATTTGAAAATATTTTCATAATTGATGGCTAGAATAAAACAATTACCTCTACACCCTTAAAATAACATTTAAGATGAGCTTTAAAGTTACTTCTAAAATTGATTTTTAAATTTTTGAACTTTTCTTACAATACTCCAGCAAAACTTTGAGATTTATTTGATACATTTATATATATATAACTTGGGGCAATTTGATCTGCCATAGCCATTTATAAGACACTAAAATATGAAGGTAAACTTTGCTAACCCAATTCAACTGACTCTAGGTAAAACAGAAGAAATCAGTCATTGCTGAATCTTAGTTCCTCAAAAGCAACCTAGTAGTATAAAATTTGGTATAAGAATATCGTAATACAGGGCGGAGCAAGATGGCCGAATAGGAGCAGCTCCAGTCTCCAACTCCCAGCGCCAGCGACACAGAAGACCGGTGATTTCTGCATTTTCAACTGAGGTACTGGGTTCATCTCACTGGGGAGTGCCGGACGATCGGAGCTGGTCAGCTGCTGCAGCCCGACCAGCGAGAGCTGAAGCAGGGCGAGGCATTGCCTCACCTGGGAAGCGCAAGGGGGAAGGGAGTCCCTTTTCCTAGCCAGGGGAACTGAGACACACAACACCTGGAAAATCCGGTAACTCCCACCCCAATACTGCGCTTTAGGAAACAGGCACACCAGGAGATCATATCCCACACCTGGCCGGGAGGGTCCCACACCCACGGAGCCTCCCTCGTTGCTAGCGCAGCAGTCTGTGATCTACCGGCAAGGCAGCAGCGAGGCTGGGGGAGGGGCGCCCACCATTGCTGAGGCTTAAGTAGGTAAACAAAGCTGCTGGGAAGCTCGAACTGGGTGGAGCTCACAGCAGCTCAAGGAAACCTGCCTGTCTCTGTAGACTCCACCTCTGGGGACAGGGCACAGTAAACTAAGACACACAGACACCTCTGCACAGACGCAAACGACTCTGTCTGACAGCTTTGAAGAGAGCAGTGGATCTCCCAACACGGAGGTTGAGATCTGAGAAGGGACAGACTCCCTGCTCAAGCGGGTCCCTGACCCCTGAGTAGCCTAACTGGGAGACATCCCCCACTAGGGGCAGTCTGACACCCCACACCTCACAGGGAGGAGTACACCCCTGAGAGGAAGCTTCCAAAGCAAGAATCAGACAGGTACACTCGCTGTTCAGAAATATTCTATCTTCTGCAGCCTCTGCTGCTGATACCCAGGCAAACAGGGTCTGGAGTGGACCTCAAGCAATCTCCAACAGACCTACAGCTGAGGGTCCTGACTGTTAGAAGGAAAACTATCAAACAGGAAGGACACCTACACCAAAACCCCATCAGTACATCACCATCATCAAAGACCAGAGGCAGATAAAACCACAAAGATGGGGAAAAAGCAGGGCAGAAAAGCTGGAAATTCAAAAAATAAGAGCGCATCTCCCCCGGCAAAGGAGCGCAGCTCATCGCCAGCAACGGATCAAAGCTGGACGGAGAATGACTTTGACGAGATGAGAGAAGAAGGCTTCAGTCCATCAAATTTCTCAGAGCTAAAGGAGGAGTTACGTACCCAGCGCAAAGAAACTAAAAATCTTGAAAAAAAAGTGGAAGAATTGATGGCTAGAGTAATTAATGCAGAGAAGGTCCTAAACGAAATGAAAGAGATGAAAACCATGACACGAGAAATACGTGACAAATGCACAAGCTTCAGTAACCGACTCGATCAACTGGAAGAAAGAGTATCAGCGATTGAGGATCAAATGAATGAAATGAAGCGAGAAGAGAAACCAAAAGAAAAAAGAAGAAAAAGAAACGAACAAAGCCTGCAAGAAGTATGGGATTATGTAAAAAGACCAAATCTACGTCTGATTGGGGTGCCTGAAAGTGAGGGGGAAAATGGAACCAAGTTGGAAAACACTCTTCAGGATATCATCCAGGAGAACTTCCCCAACCTAGTAGGGCAGGCCAACATTCAAATCCAGGAAATACAGAGAACGCCACAAAGATACTCCTCGAGAAGAGCAACTCCAAGACACATAATTGCCAGATTCACCAAAGTTGAAATGAAGGAAAAACTCTTAAGGGCAGCCAGAGAGAAAGGTCGGGTTACCCACAAAGGGAAGCCCATCAGACTAACAGCAGATCTCTCAGCAGAAACTCTACAAGCCAGAAGAGAGTGGGGGCCAATATTCAACATTCTTAAAGAAAAGAATTTTAAACCCAGAATTTCATATCCAGCCAAACTAAGTTTCATAAGTGAAGGAGAAATAAAATCCTTTACAGATAAGCAAATGCTTAGAGATTTTGTCACCACTAGGCCTGCCTTACAAGAGATCCTGAAGGAAGCACTAAACATGGAAAGGAACAACCGGTACCAGCCATTGCAAAAACATGCCAAAATGTAAAGACCATTGAGGCTAGGAAGAAACTGCATCAACTAATGAGCAAAATAACCAGTGAATATCATAATGGCAGGATCAAGTTCACACATAACAATCTTAACCTTAAATGTAAATGGACTAAATGCTCCAATTAAAAGACACAGACTGGCAAACTGGATAAAGAGTCAAGACCCATCAGTCTGCTGTATTCAGGAGACCCATCTCACACGCAGAGACATACATAGGCTCAAAATAAAGGGATGGAGGAAGATTTACCAAGCAAATGGAGAACAAAAAAAAGCAGGGGTTGCAATACTAGTCTCTGATAAAACAGACTTTAAACCATCAAAGATCAAAAGAGACAAAGAAGGCCATTACATAATGGTAAAGGGATCAATTCAACAGGAAGAGCTAACTATCCTAAATATATATGCACCCAATACAGGAGCACCCAGATTCATAAAGCAAGTCCTTAGAGACTTACAAAGAGACTTAGACTCCCATACAATAATAATGGGAGACTTCAACACTCCACTGTCAACATTAGACAGATCAACGAGACAGAAAGTTAACAAGGATATCCAGGAATTGAACTCATCTCTGCAGCAAGCAGACCTAATAGACATCTATAGAACTCTCCACCCCAAATCAACAGAATATACATTCTTCTCAGCACCACATCATACTTACTCCAAAATTGACCACGTAATTGGAAGTAAAGCACTCCTCAGCAAATGTACAAGAACAGAAATTATAACAAACTGTCTCTCAGACCACAGTGCAATCAAACTAGAACTCAGGACTAAGAAACTCAATCAAAACCGCTCAACTACATGGAAACTGAACAACCTGCTCCTGAATGACTACTGGGTACATAACGAAATGAAGGCAGAAATAAAGATGTTCTTTGAAACCAATGAGAACAAAGATACAACATACCAGAATCTCTGGGACACATTTAAAGCAGTGTGTAGAGGGAAATTTATAGCACTAAATGCCCACAAGAGAAAGCAGGAAAGATGTAAAATTGACACTCTAACATCGCAATTAAAAGAACTAGAGAAGCAAGAGCAAACACATTCGAAAGCTAGCAGAAGGCAAGAAATAACTAAGATCAGAGCAGAACTGAAGGAGATAGAAACACAAAAAACCCTCCAAAAAATCAATGAATCCAGGAGTTGGTTTTTTGAAAAGATCAACAAAATTGACAGACCACTAGCCAGACTAATAAAGAAGAAAAGAGAGAAGAATCAAATCGACGCAATTAAAAATGATCAAGGGGATATCACCACCGACCCCACAGAAATACAAACTACCATCAGAGAATACTATAAACACCTCTACGCAAATAAACTGGAAAATCTAGAAGAAATGGATAATTTCCTGGACACTTACACTCTTCCAAGACTAAACCAGGAAGAAGTTGAATCCCTGAATAGACCAATAGCAGGCTCTGAAATTGAGGCAACAATTAATAGCCTACCAACCAAAAAAAGTCCAGGACCAGATGGATTCACAGCTGAATTCTACCAGAGGTACAAAGAGGAGTTGGTACCATTCCTTCTGAAACTATTCCAATCAATAGAAAAAGAGGGAATCCTCCCTAACTCATTTTATGAGGCCAACATCATCCTGATACCAAAGCCTGGCAGAGACACAACAAAAAAAGAGAATTTTAGACCAATATCCCTGATGAACATCGATGCAAAAATCCTCAATAAAATACTGGCAAACCGGATTCAGCAACACATCAAAAAGCTTATCCACCATGATCAAGTGGGCTTCATCCCTGGGATGCAAGGCTGGTTCAACATTCGCAAATCAATAAACATAATCCAGCATATAAACAGAACCAAAGACAAGAACCACATGATTATCTCAATTGATGCAGAAAAGGCTTTTGACAAAATTCAACAGCCCTTCATGCTAAAAACGCTCAATAAATTCGGTATTGATGGAACGTACCTCAAAATAATAAGAGCTATTTATGACAAACCCACAGCCAATATCATACTGAATGGGCAAAAACTGGAAAAATTCCCTTTGAAAACTGGCACAAGACAGGGATGCCCTCTCTCACCACTCCTATTCAACATAGTGTTGGAAGTTCTGGCTAGGGCAATCAGGCAAGAGAAAGAAATCAAGGGTATTCAGTTAGGAAAAGAAGAAGTCAAATTGTCCCTGTTTGCAGATGACATGATTGTATATTTAGAAAACCCCATTGTCTCAGCCCAAAATCTCCTTAAGCTGATAAGCAACTTCAGCAAAGTCTCAGGATACAAAATTAATGTGCAAAAATCACAAGCATTCTTATACACCAGTAACAGACAAACAGAGAGCCAAATCAGGAATGAACTTCCATTCACAATTGCTTCAAAGAGAATCAAATACCTAGGAATCCAACTTACAAGGGATGTAAAGGACCTCTTCAAGGAGAACTACAAACCACTGCTCAGTGAAATCAAAGAGGACACAAACAAATGGAAGAACATACCATGCTCATGGATAGGAAGAATCAATATTGTGAAAATGGCCATACTGCCCAAGGTAATTTATAGATTCAATGCCATCCCCATCAAGCTACCAATGAGTTTCTTCACAGAATTGGAAAAAACTGCTTTAAAGTTCATATGGAACCAAAAAAGAGCCCGCATCTCCAAGACAATCCTAAGCCAAAAGAACAAAGCTGGAGGCATCACGCTACCTGACTTCAAACTATACTACAAGGCTACAGTAACCAAAACAGCATGGTACTGGTACCAAAACAGAGATATAGACCAATGGAACAGAACAGAGTCCTCAGAAATAATACCACACATCTACAGCCATTTGATCTTTGACAAACCTGAGAGAAACAAGAAATGGGGAAAGGATTCCCTATTTAATAAATGGTGCTGGGAAAATTGGCTAGCCATAAGTAGAAAGCTGAAACTGGATCCTTTCCTTACTCCTTATACGAAAATTAATTCAAGATGGATTAGAGACTTAAATGTTAGACCTAATACCATAAAAATCCTAGAGGAAAACCTAGGTAGTACCATTCAGGACATAGGCATGGGCAAAGATTTCATGTCTAAAACACCAAAAGCAACAGCAGCAAAAGCCAAAATTGACAAATGGGATCTCATTAAACTAAAGAGCTTCTGCACAGCAAAAGACACTACCATCAGAGTGAACAGGCAACCTACAGAATGGGAGAAAATTTTTGCAATCTACTCATCTGACAAAGGGCTAATATCCAGAACCTACAAAGAACTCAAACAAATTTACAAGAAAAAAACAAACAACCCCATCAAAAAGTGGGCAAAGGACATGAACAGACATTTCTCAAAAGAAGACATTCATACAGCCAACAGACACATGAAAAAATGCTCATCATCACTGGCCATCAGAGAAATGCAAATCAAAACCACCATGAGATACCATCTCACACCAGTTAGAATGGCAATCATTAAAAAGTCAGGAAACAACAGGTGCTGGAGAGGATGTGGAGAAATAGGAACACTTTTACACTGTTGGTGGGATTGTAAACTAGTTCAACCATTATGGAAAACAGTATGGCGATTCCTCAAGGATCTAGAACTAGATGTACCATATGACCCAGCCATCCCATTACTGGGTATATACCCAAAGGATTACAAATTATGCTGCTATAAAGACACATGCACACGTATGTTTATTGCAGCACTATTCACAATAGCAAAGACTTGGAATCAACCCAAATGTCCATCAGTGACAGATTGGATTAAGAAAATGTGGCACATATACACCATGGAATACTATGCAGCCATAAAAAAGGATGAGTTTGAGTCCTTTGTAGGGACTTGGATGCAGCTGGAATCCATCATTCTTAGCAAACTATCACAAGAACAGAAAACCAAACACCGCATGTTCTCACTCATAGGTGGGAACTGAACAATGAGATCACTCGGACTCAGGAAGGGGAACATCACAAACCGGGGCCTATCATGGGGAGGGGGGAGAGGGGAGGGATTGCATTGGGAGTTATACCTGATGTAAATGACGAGTTGATGGGTGCAGCACAGCAACATGGCACAAGTATACATATGTAACAAACCTGCACGTTATGCACATGTACCCTACAACTTAAAGTATAATAATAATAAATAAATTAAAAAAAAAAAAAAAAAAAAAAAAAAAAAAAAAAAAAAGAATATCGTAATACAGCAGGAAAATAACGTTTGGCTTCATATCTTGAAATAGAATCCCATGACCAGTTTATTACTCATTAAAAAATAGCTAAGCACATTTTAGGTACACAGCACCATGCTAGACCCTGAGGATACAGTTTTAACTGAAAAATTCACAGTTCCTACCCTCATCAACTTACAATCCAGCTCGCTGATTTTGTAAGTCAGGTCAAAGATTATGATCCCATCTATACATTCACTATAAACCCGACATTACTAAAACATTAGTAATACATCAAGTTCCAAGTTAATCACCATTTGTCCAAATAATATAACATTTTCAGATTGTGTTGGCTGATTTTTCTATACCTTTTTCTATATCCCATCTTCTAAAAGACCAAGAAAAGACTAATAATGTAAACATTACTACTTGAGCTTGGGCAAGTTTATGAGAAAAAAAAAATGTAGCAGATGATTGTTACATCCCCACCTCCCCATAATTTTCTGTTCCTTTCTTTGCTGTCTTTTACTATGTCTTACTTTAGTCGTCATCATCATCATCATCATCATCATCATCATCATCATCATACCATTATTGTAACTGTCACAACTACCTAGGCAGAGTCTCTAATATGCAACTCAAAAAGGTATCCGAAAGCAAAAACTACAGCATTGGAAAATTGTTGATCTATTTCAAACATTTTTTTAGTTCCTGATTATTTTACATTTTCCTTGTAAAAGTAATTTGTGCTTATTAGACCGTAGTAAAAGCACAAGAGAAAATTACCCAAAACCCACCACCACAGCAACCATATCTTTTGATATTACTCTAAGTTTTTCTCTATCAAACATGTACACAAAATCATGCTGAATTTAACATTTGACATATAGCTTTTTAATTTTTTGACATCATATACTAAGAATTTTACAATATCATTAAGAACTCTTCATAAACTTCATTTAAAATGGTATGTGGCTGAAATTCATAATATGATGGGGCACTTCAAGAAATTTAGAATCTTAATTGAATGAGCAAATATGTATGCACTGCTTTCTATGTACTGGGCACTATTCTAGATTCTGTAGACACTGAAAGAAACAAAGACAAGTGTCTTAGCCCATTCACGCTGCTTTACCAGAATACCGTCAACTGGGTGGCTTAGAAAAAACAAATTTATTTCTCATAGTTCTGGGGGTGTTAGGGGGAAAGCTGGGAAGTGCATAATCAAATTGCCAGGACATTTGATGTCTGGTGAGGGCTTGTTTCCCCATTTATAGATGGGAAAACTGTGGCTGTGTCCTCACATGGTAGGAGGGGCAAGGCCGCTCTCTGGGGTCTCTCTCTCTTTTTTTTTTTTTTTGAGACGAACTCTCCCTCTTGGCTGGAGTGCGATGGTGTGATCTCGGTTCACTGCAACCTCCATCTCCTGGGTTCAAGCGATTCTTCTGCCTCAGCCTCCTGAGTAGCTGGGATTATAGGCACCTGCCACCATTCCTGGCTAATTTTTGTATTTTTGGTAGAGACAGGGTTTCACCATGTTGGCCAGGCTAGTCGAGACCTCCTGACCTCAGGTGATCCACTTGCCTCAGCCTCCCAAGTGCTGGGATTACAGGTGTGAGCCACTGTGCCCTGCCTGGGGGGTCTCTTTTATAAAAGGGCACTAATCCCATCCAGGAGGGCTTTGCAAAACTTCGTGATCAAACCACCTTCCAAAGGCCCCCAACGCCTAATACCATCACATTGGGAATAAGAATTTAAACATATAAATTCTAGGGGAGCACAAGCACTTAGGTCACAGCAACAAGATGCCTGCTTTGTGGATTTTATATTCTATTTTGTAGAAACAGACAATTTAAAAAAATCAACCAGGTAATTTCAGATAGTGATTCCTGTTTTGGACAAAGAAAAATAGTCATGAGATTCCAACATCTTGAGAGGGGCTGGCTAGAGAGGAGAAAGGGGGAAGTGCTTGTGAAATGTCGATCTACAAGTAGGCAATGTTTGATATGAGAATGGAGTAGTAAATAGAAATCAGCCATATGAAACTCTCAAGCATATGCAAATGTGGGAAAAGTGGAATAATGCTACCTTCCTGAAAATTCCTAATTGCCTGGAACAGACATCTTTATGAAGGTACAGGAAAATAATAAGCAAACCTTCAAATGCCTCTTCCTCATCAGCCCTCATGTGGTCTTCCTCAAGGTCCATCTCGATTTTAATTTATTCTTTCTTTGAAAGTCACTTATAAGCCAACGCCTTTATTACATCATTCACCAATCACAATGAGAACTGCTATGACCAAATTCCTCCCTAAACTTCTAACCAAAGGTGTAGAAACATAATCTGAATAAAATCTGTGTTGTCTTTTGTTTTCTGCCATAAATTTTGACTATAAATTTACTATGATCCTTGACATTTCAAATTTATATTGCCGTTATTATTTTTTGAGATAATTTGCAGAGCTGAAGTTTGTCAAGTTTGTATAATGCATTTAGTGCTGTAGTTAAGAGCATGAGCTATGAATGGATGCCAATGGTAAGATATTACTGAAGCTACTTAGGTCAGCTTCAATTTTCTTATCACAATAATAATATTATTAGTTTTATAAAAGATGATATAGAGAACTCAGCTTAGAGCCTGACATAAAACAAGCTTCCAATAAATAGTGAGAGAAAGAGAAACAGTATACATTGCCACCGCCACTCCCTCCACACACCCCGATTTCATTTTTGTTTTTTGTTTTTGTTTTTTTTTTTTTTGTTTTTGTTTTTTGAGACAAAGTCTCACTCTGTCACCCAGGCTGGAGTGCAGTGGCACGATCTCGGCTCACCTCAACCTTTGCCTCCCAGGTTCAAGTGATTCTCCTGCCTCAGCCTCCTGAGTAGCTGGGACTACAGGCACTTGCCACCATGCCCGGCTAATTTTTGTATTTTTAGTAGAGACAGGATTTCACCACATTGGCCAGGCTGGTCTTAAACTCCTGACCTCAGGAAATCTGCACAGCTCAGCCTGCCAAAGTGCTGGGATTACAGGCGTGAGCCACCGTGCCCGGCCTTGAGATTGTTTTAAATATTGTATGTATATAAAGATCTTAGTAGCAGCAAAAACAAGGTTTAATTTAGTTATGCCAAATTACTCTTTGAATGGTCTCCTGAAACTCTTGCCTGGAAGACTGTGCGTGGTCATCTAAGAAGGGCTATTCATAAACTTTCACTCAGATGAATTGTTTAACATGGGATGTGGGGAGCCTGAGCTCCTGAAACCCACTAACTCTTGGTCACAGACTTCTCCTCAAGTTTCCAATGCAATCATGGTGGATCATGAAAACAAAATGCTGACCATCTTATTTAAATTCTCTCTGATGTTTTCTTCTGTTCTTAAAGCCCTCATTAAATGACTTTTTTTTCACACTAACACAAATATTTTCAGAGAAGACTGTCTTGAAGTCCAGAACTCTGCACTTGAAATAGGACTCGAAAAGACAATGGAGTTGCTGAGTCCTGCACCCAAGGATGTAAGGGAATTCAGAGACTCAAAAGGTAGCCTTCACACTGTTCTCCTCAGCAACCCAGCCCCCTTCCATTGGAGTTACCTCAGAGCAGCGGGAAAGAGGGCTCAACAGGTGGGCTTGAGCCAGAAGACTCCTTTCATATAATTCGTATGCATAAGGATATGATGTTCAAAGCGTTCCATGGGTAAAACCAAAGTCTGAAAACCACGGAGCCAGTAATGTGAATGCAGACCCTCTAAACTATAGTGTGATTTTCTCATGCTAGTTTTTAATATTATTATGGATGTTTGTTCTTGAAAAACTTTAAATGCTTGTTTTATTGGAAATTGCTTAATTAGACAATCAACCTCACAAAATGGCATTGTTCTAATTCAAAGATTCATTTTTGTTTTTTTCTATCATTTTGTGCAATAAACAGTTTTAAAATGCTGTTCCTGAAGGGATTCACTTAGTGGAGAAAGCAGGAGCAGTTGACTAAACTTTTCCATCCAAAATTTAATTCACAGAGAGTCAACCCAGTCAGTCAACTTTTCCAGAAAAGAAATTCACCAGATTTCTTAGTTGTCATGAAGATATTCAGGGGGAGGTTTTCAAAAAAAGAGGATCTCTTCTTTTGCTGAAAGTGAGGATTCTGAGGATCTCAATTCTATTACTGCAACCTGGATATTTAATCCCAGGATATAGCCCAATACCAAAGGAATACTGAAATATAGTCACTAAGAACAGAAATCCAACTTAATTCAATATATGGGATTTAATAATAATAGTAAAGAGGTATAACGCTTACTATGGGCCAGGCATTAGTTCAAGTGTTTACACACACACGTTCATTTATTCATTACCCCAACCCTGTCAGCTTAGCCCCATAATCATCTTCTTTCACAGTTGTGGGACAGAGAGAGTAAGTCACCTACCCAAAGTCAATGTTGGAGCTAGAATTCAAACCCAGACAATCCAGCTCCAGAGATCACCACACAATGTTCAGTTTCAGTGAAATAAAGCAAACAAAGGCATTTAGATATCAATCCTGCCAATTTTAAATATGCTTTTGTGCTCAGTATCTTCCTTTTGTCCCTTTGGATCTACACACTGCTCTGTGCCCTGGAGCCTGTGTGGACAGAATCAATTAAGAGGTGAAGGGACAGTGAGGTCAGTGTATTCATTTTTCTGTTTTCTTTCCCAGTCAGGTTACTACTGGCTGGCTGCATCCCTCTGTTGAAAGCTACAGCTCCTGTCAAATGACACAGTCCACTCTGGACTCTGGTACCTCTCCCTTCCTCTGCCCCTAATCACCCAGAGATAGCAACAGCTCTCTACTGTTACACTCACTGAGGCATTGCACCATGTCTATTATTTTCCCTAAACTCGAACCACATCTTTGTAAATACTTCTTTTATTAAACTTTTCTCAACTCACCATTCCAAGAATCTGAGCGGAGCATTAATTTCTTGATATAGTTTGCATATGACTAGACAAAAAAAAAAATGCAGCACAACCTTCACCATTCCCACCTTCCACCCTCTGCATACCAGGCCCAGGAAATAAATTCTACAACAGTCAAAAAGGAGCTCCTTGCTCCCACAACAAGTCTGTGTGAAAATTATTCTTCAATTTTTTTTTTTAATTTTACAGGAATTGAGGTTTACAAGTAGAACAGTATTTTTATTCTAATAATAGTCATTGGGTCTATTAAAGCACCATTAGTGTCAAACAGCAGGGCATTAACAGAGTTATTCATGTTGGGTGTTGGTCTCTTTGAGTTGAATGGCCATGCTGAAGCCTTGGTTCAGGTGTTGTAAATCAGACAGCCTAATTAAATACAAAAATATCTAATGTTACACAGCTGACAATACTAGACAGTTGGCTTCCTGGAACTGGGTGTAAAATACATCCAGGAAATGTAATCCCATGGTGCAAAGAGATACCAGGTGCATCCTTGTACTCCCTTCAGTCAAATTAGCCATTCATCAGAAACAGTGCATCTTATGAATATGTCTTAGCCTTAAACAAAGAAAGTGAGCTTCTAAACTGACCTTAACATCTCCTCTTCAAAACACCTTAAGTTGCTCTTGCCATTTACTTTAGCAGCCCAACAAGTGATGAGAATGGAGTCTACTTCTATCAAAAGAGATGTAAGAACAATACCCTGAGCCACAATTTTTAAAAAACATGGCCACCAATACTTCCCTCTCCCCTAATATACCTTAATAGTGCTAACAACTCTTCACACCTCCACTTCTGGTTTCTATATTGAAAGTACAGATTCATAGCTACAATTCAGCAGGCCTGGTATTGATGGATGTATTTCCTTTTACCACATCTTGATATTTATAGTGAAATGTATGTAGAGGTAAATTACTCACTGTCTTTACTAACAAATCTTATTGTTTCATTATCACAGTGTGTCACAAAGTTCTTAAAACATAGGCACACATACCATGTACCAGTGGAATAGATACAATAAGTTGACATCTTCCTGAATTACAATTTCATAGAGCAATGGCTGGAGATGAATCCGTAATATATTGATCTATTTCAGCAATTAGCATTTAAATAATTTCTTGGGGGCACTCCTGGGCTGGTAGGAGGCAATGACCAAAGATTAAAAGTCAGCAACCCTAAATATCATTCCTCTAATTATAACTCTGGTGCCATCTTGATGTGTGACACCAGAGTTTTCCCAGTATAAAATGACAATTCTATCCACATAACCTGATTGACAGTTATTGGCATGAACAAGTGATTTATAAGCACAAACAGTAACATAAAAAAGCATGTGATACTTCACCTCGCAGAAATCAGTCAGAAATTATTTTTAGTGATTGATATTTTCATTATCCTGAATTATAATTAAGATACAGCAGTTCTTTAAAATTATATACATGCTATGTCTTTCCCTCCCCACCAGTGGTAGCCAATCACTAAGGTGACTTCCTCTAATGATTGTCACCTTCTGTTATACACATACTCACATAATTCTCCCCTACATGGATCAGAGCTAACCTGCATGTCCAATACGATATGCAGAAATGACCATGTATGACTTCCAAGGTTAGTTTATAAAAGTCATCGTTGCTTCTACCTTACTCTCTCATATCATTCACTCTAGGAGAGCCCGTTGCAATGTAAAAAAGACACTCAAGTAGCTCAGTGGAACGGCCCACGTGATGAGAAACTGAGAGTCAGCACCAACTGCCCATCACATAATTAAGCAAGGTTGGTAGCAGACCTTCTTGCTCCAGTCAAGCCTTCAGATGACTGGAACCCCAGCTGACATCTCCACTGTAACCCTATGAGAGCTGCCAAGCTAGAATCACTCAGCCAAGCCACTGCTGAATTCTGGATCCACAGAGTCTGTGTGAGATAATAAATGTTCATTGTTATAAGCTACAAAGTTTTGAGGCCACTTGGTACAAAGCAATAAATAATTAAGATATTCTTCATTCTAATTTTTCACTCTATACAAGGTTTATGTTGTATGTGTATATATCCTTTCTGCCACCCCCTAACATACACACTACCATCTTGCAAGCAAGTCCTCCATATAGGAGCACAGGAAAATATCTAGAAGCAATAGGTGGGTGTGGACACTTTGATAATCACACACTTTTAAGGAATTAAAACTCTAAGGTATTTGTGTCCATAGCTACACCTGCATACATAATGAGGCCTATCTGTAAAATTTTCTCATACAAGAAATTATTCACAAAATTAAATATCACATGTTTAATCTTCATTAACGTACATATACTAATTAATTTGTAGGACAATACATCATTCCATTTTCTTACAGTAGCATAAGCAGACTACTGCTGATATAATTTTATTACCCAGGTGGTTATAAGCATTGAGTTAATGTCTTGTCATTGACTTCTGTTAACTGGCAGAATTGAGTTGTTTCATACTATTTCAGCTAGTAGTGAGACAAATGAGTTACACAGTTAAGAGGGACATCTGCCTGAAATACTGCTAAGCTGTAGCAGGACATTTTAAAGCAAATATGAATTTCTTCAGCAGCAGAAAATTTTTATACAATTATTAACTGTAACTTTACTATGAGTCATGATCACATTATGTAAAAAATGCTAAAGTACTAACATTAGCAGAAGCACTCAAAGCAGTTAATCTATTATTAGTTCCATCTTCCCTTTGTCTTACATAAAAAATAATTTATCATTAACGTTTCAGATCAATGTTAAAATATGATAAAATTTGAGAAGATAAACATTTACTGTTTGTACCCCTATATTTCCAAGACTAAAATGACAAAGCAGATGAAAGATCACATCTTTGAAAACTTTTAGATACCTGAATAATCTCTACAATAAAACTGATTAAAAACTGTTTTCAGTATTAGTTTCCAATACAATAATGGTTTGAAAACACAGATTATTTTATGAGTATTGATCTAAATTTCTTCTGTGAAAATCTGGGTTCTAAATTAACCTAAACAATATTAAAGGTATTCAAGTATATTACAATAAGATTTTAACTCTATACAAATTATATTTCTGCAAAGTGCAGATGTATTCTTTTGTATATGCCCATGAAACAGCTTTTACAGTGGCATGAATTATAGCAAAATAAAATTTTAAAAAATGAGATTTAAATGTTTTAACCTTCAACAAATAGCAGCATAATTTTACCAAATACAAAATGGTCAAAAAGGTAATCATTAGGAAATGAGAATCAAACTGCTCTTCTGAAACATTAAGACGGACAAGGGTTAACCATTCATCATAGGTACTAGATCTTTACACATAACTTTAAAATTTTCATATTTTCATTTAATACCCATATTAATCATTTATAAATTATTGAAGGAGTAGGAATGAGAGGTATTTGCTTCTGACATTAACTTGGCTAAGGGAGCCTTATGTGTGTTGGCAATACATAAGAAATAAAATGTCAAGTCAATAAATTTTTGCTTAGTCAATTCTATTTATTTATTATTGTATTAAAATTGTACCCTTGCTAACCAATGAATTTAAAATGTGTATTCAAAAATATTTAAATGAATCAATTATTTAAATAAAATGGTAAATTGGACTTACACTTAATATAGTTTTAAAAGAGCTGAGTTATTTTACTCTGAGAAATTCTTGATGATATAATTGAGATATCTGATGCACTGAATTTTATTTGCTACTCATATATTATTAAAGTATAATTTCTCCCCAGATTATTTAAAATATTTGTTGAAATAAACGAATGAATAAATGAAGGACAGATGTCTACAGAAACAGGTCTGGCAAAGTTTTGGCATAAATATATTCCATTTGTTTGAAAATAAATACCATTGACCTTATGATCTTTGTGTTCCTCAGATTTGCTTTTTAGTGCCATAGAAAACTGTGTGCAAGGGCATTTTTTTACTCCTTCTCTCCCTTGGCCCCAAACCTACATTAAGTATGATGACCTACACAATAATTTTTCCAAAATATCAAACAAACCCATCAAAGTATTATTTTTATATCCATTATATGCCTATCTAAAAGGAATAAGACTTCAGTCTTGGTATCAAAGAGATGAAAAATATAATCAGGAAAATTAAGTTAAATTACATGAAACAATTAGGGAAAATTAAGTGCTGTGATGTATAACAGCATTTCCCAAAATATCCATGAGTTGTTAATAGATGTTTCATTAAGACAAAAATAAAAGGCTTCCATGGTAAAATAAGTTTGGGAAATATTTCATAGCACATTATCCTCTTGGCAATTCATATTTCCATTAGCATATTAATGATGGAAAAGTTTTGCAGCAAAGAAAATTCTTGTATTTTAACCGAGAATACCCAAAATGTATTTGAATCCATGAAAAACCTTTGTTAAATTTTCTATTTTTTAGCCATAAAATATTTCAAACATTCTGAAAAGTGAAGAGAAATAACTAAAACAAGTACTGGCCACATTAATGAAACAGGCATTAGCACTTTGCCATATTTGGTTCAGATTTTCAAAGTTACCTAACAGTGAAACATCACTTATACAATTAAGGACACCCTGACGCCTTTTGTTTCCTTCTTCCGTCTTCAGAGATTACCAGTATTCTGAAATTGGTATGTATTCTTCTTGTCCATGATTTTATACTTTGGATACATATATTTGTAACTACAAATAATACATAAAATTTCTGTGTGTTTTAAACTTAAAAAATATCATTTTGTACACATTTTGAGTTACTAATCTTACTAGTCTTATTCAATATTACATTCATGTGGTATATCTATGATAATGCATATAGAGTTAGTTCATCTGCTTTAACTGAAAAATTGTATTTGTATAAATAGAGTCCACAAAATACGAGTTAATTTGTTTGGTATTGAGAATTTAGAAACACAGAGTGGTGAATTAACTAAAACATTCTTCATCATAATATCTATATCACAACAGTGGATTAGAATCCTGGCCTGCCACTTGACTGGCTATGTGCTTTGGGCAAGTTATTTCTCCTCTGCTGGACTCAATATGCACATATATAAAACAATGACAATATTGCCAAACATTTATTGGTTTATGATTTATCTTTGATTTTATTTACCATTTCTTTTGTTGTATTTTTATAGGTTTTTATGTTTATCAAGTTTTAAAGTTTGTATTTCAGTATCTCATGTTTTCTTCTAAATTTTTCAGTTTTATTTTCCAAATTGAGGATTTTATTCCATCTGCTATTGTGTCATGTAGACATTTACTTGTCCCAGAAATATTTCTTTCCTTCTTCTTTTTTTTTCCCCCCAGACATGAGATTTTACTGTGTTGCCCAGACTGGAGTGAAGTGATTATTCACAGGCATGATCACAGAGAACTGCAGCCTTGGATTGGCCTCAAGACATCCTCATGCATCAACCTCCTGGTAGCTGGGACTACAGGCAATCAACACCACTCTTGGCCTTTCCAATGATATTTCTTGGTTAATCTATCCCTTTGGTACTGAGTTTCAATGCTACCTCATCATATACCAAGTCTGTGTAATAAAGGGCATATCATTAGTAGATGAGAGAAGGGAGAGAGTTTACTATATCACCTGCTTAATCATACAAGGACTGTCTGAAAGAAGTGGCCTTAGATGGCATCTGAATATAAGCTGAACACAATAAGAAAATGGGTTTTCATGTCAGACTGACCTTCATTTATATCCTTTCTATAATACCCATTACAAGTGAATTAACCTTACTACAAATGAATTTCTTTACCCATAAATGAAGCTAATACAACTTATCTAATAGTATTATTTAACAAGCTACTATATTTTAAAGTGGTTACCATAGTATCTTGCACATAAAGGGTGTTCAAAATAGTAGTATTGAAGTCATTTGTTTTCTTGTTGCTAGTAGCAGTCATGTCTGATTAGTAGCTGTGAGTTTGTAAAGAAAAAATAAAGCAAATATAAAAGGAATTCCTAGGAAATAAAAGGTAAACTGGGGCATTGCTTGACTAGAAAGATGAAAATTAGAGTTGATTCCAAGCTGTGATGTGGAGGACAAGATATAACAAAAATTGAAGGTAGTGGTTTAGGACAGAGGTTCTCAAAGTTGTTCCAGCATGAACAGCAACAACAATTACTGAAAATTTATTACAAACGCAAATTCAGGACCCTAGACCTACCAAATCAGAAACTCTGACTCTGACATGTGGACCAACAATTCATGTTTTAACTAGTCCCCAGATAATTCGAATGCATGCTCAGGTTTGAGAACATGATGGAGCATGTTTGGAGTATGATGAGGGGGAGGTGATGCTGAGACACAAGGTGAACATGATATAAGAGGAATATCAGAACTGAAGATGTACACTTGTCATGCAAAGGGCTGAAATTCTTCTTGTCTGATGCCTTTACTTGCTTTCGGTTATAGGTTTTATTTTGCTGAAAAGCTTCCCAATCTCAGAATAATTTCTAAGCTCTCAAATTCTCCTTGCAATCCACATACCCGGCAAAGCAATGCCAGGTTTGTAACCCTTAATCAGTCTCCACTCTTCCCACAATGTCCCTCCTGCATTGCTCTCCTCCTGCTTTCAGCTTGAAGTCTCTGCAGGGAAGACAATTTGTCTGGCACAATTTCATGTAACATTAAATACCGTGTACATTTACAGTGCTTTATCAATATTAAATGAGAGTAGTAATAGCCTAGAACCCAGACTTTAACCCAGTAGGAATCCCTGGCCATTAAAAATAAAACAGTTATCAATATGTGTGTACCTAGTGACTTCCCTTTCTGGCACCAGAAAGACAGCAGTCTGCAAAGAACATGCTGTATCTATACTATTTAAAAGCCCTTTTATCTTAAAAACAAATTTCATCTTGTATCCAATAAGTGTAAAAGTGCACAAAGAGTAGAGCAGTAGCCAGGCACAGAAAATACTTGCTGGAGTCACCCTGTTGTGCTATCTATTTTCAGATTTCTCCATAGTATTTCTTTAGTTGTATTGATTCTGTGGTGAAAGTAGAGATGTGGAAATGAGAGCTCTCCCTTCAATAACCTGTCAGAGACCTGACCAGTGAGTTAATTTTGGCCATAATGCATCAATTCCAACTGTAAAGGATCAGTTGAGCCATGGCTACAGGATCAATTGTATAGACTTCAGAGATAAGTTAATCGACCATGGCATGCTCTAGAGCAGGATGCACACAGAGATATTACCTGGATTTTAAACTAGTGTGAACTTCTTTGCAACATCTGCAAATCCATGTTTAATAAAACAAAATCAATCTTCAGAGGTTTGAAACATGTCACTCCTACTATTTATAAATATGAGATAATCTTTAGTGTTTCTCATATACTTTTCCTTTTGCTTTATACTTTGTATTTCATGCATGCATACATGAAACAAAATCTATAAAATATAAAAGATACCATGTTAAAAGGAGGCCAATAAAACATATTTTAAAATTCTTAATTTACATAACATGTTTAACAATATAGACAAAATTAATCTCCAATGAAAAAGCTTTAAAATTTCAAATATTTTAGACAGTTAGATAATGCTGTGTTAGTGATGTGAAATTATGATTCTTCACAATAAAGTCAATTTATTTGTATTATTTAATTCATCTACAACCACAGCTAGAAGTTTTGAAGCAAGTTCTAAGGTTGAAACTGCCCATTAATTTTGTAATAGAAAATTTAAAATATGCCCCAGATGAAATTCAATTGCATGAAAGAAAACACACAAAACAGCTAGCAATGATTTTTATCTTGGAGAAAAGATAATACATAATCTTTTCATTTAAACATAGTTATTTTCTAAATTCCCTGTCATAAGTAATATTATTAATGATATCAATATTAATAAAATATAAATAAAATATGTATTTGTAAGTATATTTAAATCATATTCAAATTCATACCAGAACCACCTTTTTATAGAATTTATACAAAATAAAAATCAAACACGTATACATACACACACACATAGATGCATATACCAAAAACATATTTACAATATATTTCTTGATAGTTAATAAGCAGAAAGCATTAGCAGCAAGTAACGGTGAGAGTCAAAACTGTTCTTTGGTATGTTTGATCTTGGACTAGTAGACAGTGAACACTGAGGTGAAGCAACATTTCAACAGTCATGAATTGATAAGCAAAGTCAATTATGTGTATTATAGAGATAATTTCAAAATGTTATAAAATCCAGTTTTCTGTTTTAAAATGATGAGAATTGAGCATTAATTACCTTTCCCTAGGGTAATTTTACTATGTTGTAACATACAGACTAGGGATAGGAAATTAACAATTCATCTGGTGTAATAATTGAGATAATCTAGATTAGCAGTTCTGAAAGTGTAATACATCGATATGGGTCCTAGAATTTTTTTCAGGAGGTCTCTGAAGTCAAGGCAATTTTTACTACATTGTCTGTTTTTTTCATTATTTGTCTTAAAATTTTTTCTTTTCCTTTTTTTTTAACTGTGTTAACGTGTTCTTTTTCACTTTGTTGATATGTATTTGCACTGGTGGTACAAATACAATGGTGGGTAAAATTGCCTTAGAATAAATCAAGGCAATAGAACCAAGATGTACTAGTAGACCTTGTACTATCATGCACTAAAATGCTAGCTTCACTTGAGACTATCTTTGATGAAACAATAAAATTATTACTTTTATTGTCTTGGCCCTTAAACATGCATTTTACTATTTTATATGACAAGAGTTAAAAGCATGTATAAAGTATATAAAATACTTCTATTACATGGTGAAGTAGAGAACTGTATTAGTTATCTATTGCTGTGTAACAAATTACCCCAAAATACAGCAGCTTAAAACAACATACATTTATATCTCAGTTTCTGTGAATCAGGAATTCATACACGTCTTATCTGGCTCAAGTGCTTACAAGGCTGCAATCAAGGTGTTAATTGGGGCGAGAGTCATCTTAAGGCCTAAATAGGGAGGAACACACTTCCAATCTACTCATGTAGCTGCTGTAGGATTCAGTTCCTTTTTAGGTCTGAATCCTAAAAAGTTCCTTGCTGGCTATTGACTGGAGACCACTCTCCATTCCTTGCAAATTGCCCTCTATCCAGGCAAAAATGAGGAAGAGCTAAAGGGAGAAGTCCAGCAGGACAGAAATCACAGTCGTTTAAAATCTAATCATAGAAGTGACACCTTCTTACTTTTGTCATATTCTATTTGTTAGCAGCAAGTCACTAGACCCAGGCCATACTGAAGGAGAGGAAATTACACAAGATCATGAGCCAGGATCAGTGAGATCAAGTCAGAAGACGCCTCCCACAATAGTCGTCTCTAAGCAAAGCATGTGTGTGACTGTGTTGCAAGCTGAACTAGATGCTCTTCTTATTTAAACCTGTTTTTACCTGAAAACATAATTAACAGACAAGCTATAGTTATTCAGGCTTGGGTATTTGCAGATATTTGCAGAATTGAGTATTTTCTGAAAACGAAAAAAGTGAGTTTTGTCACTGCAAGGAAAATAATGGACTGTGTCTGTTGCCAATTACAGAATTTGAATATTTGAATGAATATTAGAATTTTGGAAAACCTGTATCTGGCAACAGTGTCTAAACAATTTTTCAAAAGAAAAATTTTTTCTAAGGAAATTGATAGCAATATTAAAGAATGTGGGTTTTTGATGTGGCAAAATGATACATATTGGCATTTCTCCTATCCGTGAAACTCAGTGAGCCAATATTTTAAAAATGACCAATGGATGCTTTTACGGAAACATGCGTGTGTCCATTTAAAGTGCAAGACCAATGGATCTGATGTAACAATATGAAAAGTTGTTGATATGGTTTCAAATTCTACGTTGCTATTAACCTTTGGGAAACTATCACTTACAGAGTTCTTGTGTACTATCAAAGGATAATATCCATGATTATCAGAAAAGGACATTAAAATACTTCTTTATTTTCAACTATATGAAGCTAGATCTTTTGCTTATACTTTAACCACAACAAATTGCAACTGTTTGAATGTAGCAGAAGCAGATAAGATAATTCAGGTTTCTTCTATTAAGTCAAAGACACTTAGGGGCATGTATCTAATCATGATTCTTCTCATGAAGAATGCTTTTAAAAATATAGCTATTTTCATAAAAATATATCTTATGTGAACTTAAAATGGATTTATTATTTTTAAATAAATTACTTTAAAATGTCTATTTTAATTCCTGGCATGATAAATATTGATGAATAGGATATCCATAAACAAAAGCTTTTTGGGGGTCTTCAATAAATATTAACAGTGTAAAAATGGGGTCCTTAGACAAAAATATTTGAGAACTACTGGTTTACATTTTGATTTTTTTGACCAAATAACCCTAGAATCTTAGCAGCTTGAGCAAATAGATTTACTTCTCATTCACATTTCATATTCACTGGTAATGGGTGAGGGAATGTTTGTTCAGGAAGCCAGAATTATGGAGACTAGATCTTACCAAAGTTCTGCACACACACACACACACACACACACACACACACACAGAGAGAGAGAGAGAGAAACAGAGGTATGCTAAAATTTGCAAAGGTTATAAAGCTATATCTAGAAGTTATGTATGCTACTTCCATCATTGGTCATACTCCTATGAAAGCTGCATAGGAACATGCAGGGGGCAGGAACATGCAATAAAGGAAAAACGTACATGTTTAGTGAATAGTACTACTAACTACCACATATGTCAACTCCAATGGATAGATGGCTGAAGCACTGAGTTGAAAAGTATTCCAAAGTCCGAAAGTACATTAGTTTTTGTTGCTACTGAAGCATGTTGTCAGAAATGTCCTGTCTGTAAAAAACCCAAATATTTGATCTCATAATTCTGAAAGGTGAAATATCCTAAAATCAGGGTATCAGCATGGTTTTATTCCTTCTTCAGGCCCTAGGGGAGAATCAATTCTCTGTTTTCCCCAGCTTCTAGAAAACATCAATTCTTGTAACATTCATTCTTTAAACCAACATTAATTGAGCATCTGTGAGGTATGATACATTATTCTACCCACTGTAGATACTGAGCTGAATGAAAAGTTGAAGTCCCAATTGGCAGAGAGCTTATATTTCAGTGGAAGGAGAAATGGAATAAATGAGTAAACAAACATACATGTATATATTAGGAGAGTGACATACACACACACACACACATACACACATATGAGGAAGAAAATTAAGGCAGAAAAAGGTAATTGAGAACGATATGATGGCTGCTCTTTTAGACAGGGTGGTCACCATAGGTCTCTCTGATCAGACTATGATTGAGTAGATGCCTGAATAAAGAATAAAGTGAAGGAACAAATTAAAATATCTGGAGGAAGTACATTCAGGCATTGAAAACAGCAACTGAAGAGGCCTTAATGTGGGAGAATGTTTGAAATGTCTGAGAGAGCAAGGAGGCCAGTGTAGGCTAGAGAGCAGGGGAGGAGAGGAGGAGGAGATTAGGTTAGAGATTGAGCTATCAGGATGACAATAAGGACATGGCCTTTACTCTGAGATGGGCAGCCACAAGATCATTAACCAAAAGAAGTGTTATGTTATAGGTTATATGTTTAAAGGTTACTGACTACTGTGGGAAGAATATAACCTTGGGGGGTAGGGTAGAAGCCAGAAGAGTAGTTTGGAGGTAACTGTAATAACAAAGGAAGGAACAGATGTTGGTTTGGACTAGAGCTTTAAAGTAGAGGTGGGGAGAATTGTCTAGATTCTGGATACTGTTTGAAAATAAAGTCAATAGAAATACTAATAGATTAATGTGGGTGTGAAAGTCACCACCAATAGTTATGACTTAAAAGGTGTCACTCTTAACAGGAAGAGAAGAAGAGATGATTTAAAAAAAAAAAGGAAGAAAGAAAGGAAAGAAGGGAGGGGAGACAGGAGGGGAAGTCTCTGCTTAGCTTTTCAGTTGAAATATGTTTGTACCAGAATGAACAGGTGTAACTGGAAAATTAATTCTGTGATTTAGGGAAGTGTTGGATGTCAGTCAGTAGAATGATGAATCGTATGTAATCAAAACATGCTTATCTAGCATCAAAAACTTGAAATGGTGTTGGGAAAAGCTGCCACATGTAGTTGCCTGTGGACATTTGTTTAGTCTATGAGAAGTAATTTCTCTTTTATGAGTCTACGTTGATGATGTAGCTTTTGACATTATTACAACATGATTTATTATATAATCCATACTTAAGTAAAATGACGGTTATTCTCTGAATGGAATAAAATTTCTTTTGAGTAGATGTTTTTTAAAACAAGCCTGCGTGAAGGTCATATTTGCTGTCAATTCCACAGTCTCAGACTAAGGGGAAAGACCCTACCAAATGTAGTAAGATACAAGTCAGTGGTAGACCATTTCTCAACAAAGGAGCCAGAATTTGTTAGTGACATTTACAAAGGCCAGTTCTTAGTTGCTTCTCAAAATACTAATTTTAAAGTATTGACTAAGCTGAATATAACTGATAAATATAAACATTATTGATTCACTTTTTAATATCCAATTTCACCATGTTAATTTTATTTTCTAATTATTATTAAGACATATTGATTTGTTCTGTTCTTTGCCATCACCATCCTGGTTCTTATAATCATCTGTAGCCCAGGCTGCTGCAATATTTTTCAAACTGATTTCTGCATTCACTCTTATCTACTCTGCTTTTTCTCAACAGAGCAGTAGGAAGGATCCTTTTAGAAATGCAAATCAGGTAATATTTCCCTCAGCTTAAACGCTTTCAAAGGATTCCAGTTGTTCTTAGGATAATGAAAAACCACTTGAGGGCCTGCATATGCCTGCAGTTGGCCTCTCCATCCGCTTCAGCAGCAGCACCCCCTGCTCTCATTACTCTTCACTGTGGCCTTTCCAGGAATAGCCCTGCTCCCTCCCAGTCAAAGATCTTTGCAGGGGCTGTTTCCCTGCCACCACACCTTTTACTCTCATCCCCTCATCTTTATCCTTCAAGTCTCTGGCCATTCTGCTTTACTTTTTCAGGGAACATTTTCCTAACCTCCATCCAAGGAGGTGAAATCTTTCTGTTACATGCTCTAATGAACCCTGGCATCCCTTGTTGATAACACTCACCAAGATAGCAACTTTTAACCAATCTGTGTGATTATTTGAGTAATGGCTCTCTCCCTCACTACTGGCCTTCAAGCTTCAATAGAGAAGGAACCACAATGGCCTGCCAGAGTAAGATAGGACCTCAGTAACTACTTGATGAATAACAAATGTATATGTAAATTATTCAAAAACAGAATAAGAAAAACATATATCGAAAGAAGAATGAGTGTAAAAATGGAATATGTCAAAATACTTAAAGTAAAAAATATGCTCAACATGTAGATATTTAAATTATAAACTATAATTATGAAATGGATACTTGTAAAAAGAAGGGCTGGGTAAATTCAGATTTTTAAAATCTTATTCAAAGTACATCTATCTGCTCACCTACTGCCTTGTGGACTTTTAGAAAACCTTATAATTTTGTTTTGCTTTATGTTAGCAACTGTAAATCACAATGCCAAGTATTAGAGTTTTTTTTTTTTTTTTTTTTTTTTTGAGACGGAGTCTCGCTCTGTCACCCAGGCTGGAGTGCAGTGGCCGGATCTCAGCTCACTGCAAGCTCCGCCTCCCGGGTTCACGCCATTCTCCTGCCTCAGCCTCCCGAGTAGCTGGGACTACAGGCGCCTGCCACCTCGCCCGGCTAAGTTTTTGTATTTTTAGTAGAGACGGGGTTTCACTGTGTTACCCAGGATGGTCTCGATCTCCTGACCTCGTGATCCGCCCGTCTCGGCCTCCCAAAGTGCTGGGATTACAGGCTTGAGCCACCGCGCCCGGCCAGAGTTTTTAAACATTAATGCTGAGAGAGATTCAAATGCCACTAATTAATGCATTAAAAAGCAAATGAAAGGCATGTTAAAAATACGGTCTCAGTTAAAATAAGTGAATCAGGAAAACATCCCAGTACTATAGTGCCCAAAATTATAGGTCTGAAACATGATTATTGCGTTCATTTTATCTTTGGAGGTCAAAGTTCAAAATATACTACAAATATATCATCAGTCTCACAATGTGAAAGAGCTCAATCTCAGTTGCATGCATTATACAAAAGACAAATGTTTCCAACGCTCTGTAGCAATCGCAAAAGCTCTACTTAAAAGACAGTCTACTCTGACATCAGTGTGAGGAAAAAAAGATACTTCCCCTTAGGAAGATTGTATGGTGAGTCTTCATCTGATCTTTGCTTGGTATAAAGATTCAACTCAATAAGCTCTCAACAATTTCTTTTGATTTTTAAGAAAGAGGAATTACTGTTGCCCTGGATTCTAAAATGTATAAAAATCTTTATTTTAAAAAACAAAAAACCAAGAATAATGTTGAGCTTTATAGTACAGGATGACTCAACAACACCCCAAGAACATAGTAGGAATTGCTGTTGACATTTTTAAGGGGTAAATCTATTCTCAACTACTCATCGTAATTACTGTTATCACACTTTATAAAAGATTAGACTAAAAACAGTTCGAGTTTCAGGAACAAAGTTGGTGAATCAGGGCAAAAACATAATAAAAATGTTACCTTGACTGCATTAGCAAAAAGCTTAAACAAATAAAGAAACATGTTTGTAAGAATATGACCCACTTTGAAAAGTTGTGAAGGCAATTCATGAACACCCAAATCCAAATTCCCACATCTGTGTCTTTGAATATATAGTTAGGACAACTAATGTGGTAGTCATCAGTGCAAGTTCTGAGAACATGGTGGGACTGCATTTATTAGGATGGCATGGTCATAAACTTGCTTTGGCCAATGAAATGTTAGTAGAATTTACTGGTGTCATTTTTAGATAGAAGCTTTAACAGCCAGTGGACAATTTGCCAAGTTCCGTTCTCATTGCCACTGCACTGGCATTGCTGCAGATGGCAGAAACTCATTGATCCCGGGTATCTAATTTTAGAGACATGGATCAAAGCCCCAGTCAACACATTGTGGATATGTATCTTGATTGAGAATTAATGCCTTTAGTGTTTTATGCCCTTTAAAGTTGAAGGGGTTCATTTCTCTAGCATAACCTAGCCCATTCTGAATATATATATATATATATATACACACACACACACACACACACACACACACACACATGCAACCTCAAGTCATGAAAAACAATTGCAATTGCTGTACTATGGTGGTGTTGTGGTTTAGATGATGGTGACACCTTCAAAATTTATGTTGAAACTTAATCCTCAGTGCAACAGTATTAACAGTATTAAGAGATGTGGCCTTTGGGATGTGACTACGTCATGAGGGCACTACCCTTGTGAATGAGATTAGCTCCCTTATCAAAGGGCTCAAGGTTGGAAGGAGCATTTTCTTACCTTTCCACCTTCTGCCATGTAAGGACACAGCAACAAGGGCCATCTTGGAGGCAGAGAGCCTGATTACTTGATCTTGAACTTCCCAATATTCAGAACCATGAGAAATAAATTTCTGTTCTTTCTAAATTACCCGGTCTGTGGTATTCTCTTACAGCAGCATAAATGGACTAAGACAAATGCCTATGTATTTATAAGTATAATTACTTATGGTATGAATATGATATATTATTTAATAAATTATATAATTATAATAAATATTTAAATAAATAGAATAAAAGAGACTAATAATACAAAGATTGGAGAGTGTCATCAGATTTCAATTCATTAGAATTCCTTTTTCCACTCTGTACCCAATATTCTTTAATTTCCTTTAACTTTTTTTTTTGACCTAAGAAGAAAATCTGCATGTATTTCTATAATTATCTAAGAGTAAGTAGAACATTTGTTGTACCCTTTTTTACAGGTATAGCACAATTTACTTATTACTGAAAATAATACAATTTGTTATTAAAATATGTTCCCTGGGGAAGCAAGAGTTTATTCTACAGCATGTTCTAGTCTCATGCTTATATTAACGATATCTGAAATAACATCAATTATCATACATTATCAAAAGGAAGTACACATTATCTTGAGGGACTGTATAAATGACTATATTTATGTATAATTTGTTCAGCAATGCCAAACATTAGGCACTTCATGAGTCAGTTGATGATTCAACAAAAGTCCCTGAGCATCTAGAAACACATCTTTTGTCTGATGTTGTCCCTTGAGTTAAGTAACAACTCAGAGACAGAAAAGCTGAGAGTTTAGTTTATCCTCCTACACAGAACTGGGTACATCTGTTTTTCTTGCTTCCAGATAAATGTCAACAATTTTTATGTCCTTTTCACAAAAACAAAATTCCAAGCAGAGATTTAATTCTTCCTGTACTTTGGGCAATTCACGACCTATTTCTGTGCCCATGGCAGATCTTTAGACTTTCCTTGGGAGGATCTGCACATAAGTAAGAGCTAACTCTATGGCAGTATAGCAAAAGTGAGCAGTTTGCTCGGCCACAGTTGCTATTCCTGATTTATCAAAAATAAATGCAAGAAAACTAATTGAGCTATAGCAAATCTCTCATCTGTAATAAAGGGCTTATAATATCCCTTACTTCAAGGGATTGTGAGGATAAGATGTTCTAATCCACACAAACTGTTTGGTGCATGGTAGGGGCTCAATACATTATAATTATTGTTATGATAATGACTATTTGAATCAATTACTAATATGTGTGTGGATATTTCCTAAATTCAACCATCATTCTCTTTTTATCACTCCATACTCTTTTCCATAGAAATCTCATCCAATCTTCAGTCTTCAGTTATCAACTCTAAAATAAGATTCCCAAATTTACATATGTACTTCTAATTTCCAGGCTGATATCTTCAGTTCTCTCTAGAACATTTCCAACTGGATGTCCCATCGTTTTCTCAGACTCCTTATGCCTACATCATGCATTATATATGCAGCCCAGTACTGGCCTTAGACTTAGGTGAGGAGGGCCTTTGCATTAGGGACCTATTTAGGGTTCTGATAGAACAGGGTTCTGTTCTATCCTTAATTCGAATGCATTTCTCCCCACAGAGCAAGACTCTGCAGGACCAAGAGGTCTCATCACTATATAATTATAGCACAATTGCCTAATTTTTAGGGGGTAAGTAAGATTGTTGATAGATTAATAGCGTAGAAATAAATTTCCCAATTATCTGTATAAGAATTAAAATTAACATTCAACCCTTGGTTCATGAAATCTAACAAAGTCTTATATTTAATATTTCTATAAACAATGCTGACTGATTTGCTTAATCTCTCTTTTCTCTGTGTGCCTTGATAATTAGCTGCTCTCCATCTCTCCATTCTCTGCTTCAGAAAGCTTTTCTGATTTTAACTTCTAAAAATTGAAACTGAAACATTTCTAAGCAGGGAAAAGATAAATGACCATTAATTCAGCTGATAATTAACCACCTGAAAATCAACAAAAGGCTATATCATCATCATTTTCTGTCTTTCTACAATTTAGGATTTTATTTCCCACTAAGTAGCAAAATTGTTATTTTCTCAAAGAAAAAGAAGTGGCAGCTGCACGTAGAGTGGTGTGCCCTGGCATTTTTAGAGCTGAAGTTGTCCCTTCCTGCACTTCACCAAAACAGTTCCTATCAGAACTTAAGGAATCTAGGCAATGACACTAAAGATGGGAAAGGGCCATCTCAGCACCCAGAAGGCTTGAAACTTCCCTGGTAGCCTGCCCCTTTGATTATCAATGAACTTGACTCTGAATGGGCAGAATCACCAGGGGAATGATCAGGGCAACAGTTCTTTTTTTTCTTTTTCGAGATGGAGTCTCACTCTGTTGCCAGGCTGGAGTGCAGTGGCGTGATCTTGGCTTGGCTCACTGCAACCTCCACCTCCTGGGTTCAAGCGATTCTCCTGCCTCAGCCTCCCAAGTAGCCGGGGCTACAGGCACGTGCTAGCATGACCAGCTAAGTTTTGTATTTTTAGTAGAGACGGGGTTTCACCATGTTGACCAGGATGGTCTTGATTTCTTGACCTTGTGATCCACCCTCCTCAGCCTCCCAAAGTGCTGGGATTACAGGCATGAGCCATCGCCCCCGGCCAGGACAACTGTTCTTAACAGGACAGTAAGTGTGATTCATAGGTAGCAAGGGAAAACTTGGGTGATATATATTCAAACTGAAAGCTGCAGAGTCTTAAGTGGCCAGTAGATATAGGCTTCTAGAGATGGTACTGGGAGTGGGAGAAGTAGGACCTGGGTAGAACGTGAGAGTGGATGGACAGGGCTCTTAAAGGGAGATCAAAGTATATACCTTAGATGGAGGCTGAATGCCTGTGTCTAAGATGTTGCTGAAAGGAACAAAACAGAAGAAAAACCAGTTCTCAGAGACCAGAGATTTTACAGATAGCAGATATATATATATCTTATATATTGCAATATAATATATAGAGCAATTATATATAATTGCAATATACAATTGTAATAATATATAATACAATAATATATATTGTTGCAGTTATATATTATTGCAATAATATTTATATTGCATATATATACACATATATAATATGGAGAGACAGAGAGATACACATACACATACGTACACAAACACATAAAGTGAGTCCTCACAACACACACACAATCACATACACACACACGTAAAGTAAGTCCTCACATAAAGTTGTTGACAGGTTATAGGTTTTTAGAAGTTGCAACTTCAAGCAAAATGATGGACAACAGGTCCTTGAATAATGCTTTTTTCAGCCTCATTTCATTTTAATGGTGAGAGATAAAAAATTGGTTTCATTAAACACTTTGTTTATATATGTGTGTGTGAGTATGTATGTGTGTATGAGTGTGTCTGTGTGTGTGTGTGAGACTGCATTTATGGAGTGGGAAAATATAAAAAGCATCTTACCACAGGAACCCCAGAAATATTTAATAATTATTGCAAAATTTACTTTGAATTTTTCAAATCTGGGTTTCAAAGAGGAAGCAATGGAAAACCGAAGTAAGCTAGAGTAAGCAATGGAAAACTGAAGTAAGCTAGAGTTCAGGATGTAAAAACTTTTGTTTCAAGAATATCATTTCTAATACTTTAACTTTAAAAAGTGTTTGATAACTTTTATACCTTAAAAAATAACAAAAACAAAACCCTTACCTAGATGTGAGGATTTTGGAAAACAATCATGCTCATTATGCATGACCTTTATAGAACAGGCACTAAATAGCACAGCTTGGTTTTGATTGCTAATTACCCACCTAAATCCTCATGTAAGTGGTTTCCCATACTCCTTCTTTGTAAGTATTATTTTTAAACACAGAACATATTCAATACTGATTGCTAAATTGGTTAAATCCACATGACAAGAAGGGTAGCCAACAATCTGGAGTGTGGCAAAAGTGGTAAGACATTGCCGATAATTTCTTGCAAATTCTGTGACAGGGCAGGAGTGTATCAGAATAATGTTGATATTGTAACTATGATATAGTAAATTCATCAGAATTATATGCATGTGAGTATATATACATACTAAAACACAGATGTAGTAACGGGAATTCAAACAACCATGAAACTTTATACTTCAACCATAATATTTTAAGCAAACTCACATTTATGCTAAATGCCAATAACACTAGATTTTATATTCTTTGTGATATCATAAAAGGATATCTTCATTGTCTATGCCAGTTGAAGAAAATATAACCCATGCTAAATATTACCTTAAAGAAATTTGAAGTGTTCTCTTATGAACACTGAGAAGTACAGAAATTGCACCTTGGTGAACAAACCACTTTGAAATTCTATTTTGAATATAAGTAGTGGGTATTTACATGTTCATATTGCAGGCATGGATGTGAAGGTTAAGGAAAGTAAAAATATTTTTCCCAAAATTGTTTTAACAAAACACGTATCCTATTGAAATAAGACTTCCTTCGACTTATAATTATGAACCATGCATGTAGTAAAAAAAAGAGAGAATCTGTTTTTTTTTTAAAAAAAAAAAGGAGAGATAAAATTAGTGACAATGCTGAGGCTGGATATTTTATCAACTATACCTCAAAAAAGATAAAAGTAAACCTCATATATTTGTACAAGACAACTAAAAAAATTGTTTAAACTTGATCCTGGCCCTTTCAGGCCTCTTTTTGTGATTATATACTCTTTTTGTGATTATATATGATTACAAAATTGTTATTATGTGTGTATATATATATAAACAATTTAGGATTTTATTTCCCTCTAAGTAGCATTTTTTCTCTTTGAGAAAATAAAAAATATATATATACTGCCAGATATTTGAGTGTCTGGGAAAATCAAAAACAGTCAGATGGCATTTATTTTGCATATCAACATGACAATATAACAACAAAAATGTTCCCTAGTGAAGCAGAATATGCTTCAAGGTATATTTGACTGAGGAATTTTGCTAGGAAGAACTATTCATCATTAAGGATTTATCTGTGTTTAGTCAACTAACCCATCAATGAGGTTAATTCTAATAGCTCATCAATTCCATGGAAGTCACATTACTTGAGCTCAACTGCATTGACTTATTGAACTGACCACATGGTTCAATCTAAATATTTGATTAGTGGTTTTAACAAAGAACACAATTTAAGGCGTCATTCCCTTTGCAGCTCCCTTCCCTTTGCCTTAGTTTATTATTTCTCACACTGAATCTTGCTGTTGTGAGAACAAAACCTGCACCAATGCTCAAAATTTCCTCTGTCGTTCTCCAAGGAAGCCTGCGAAAAACTGTTGAGTAGGACATTGGTTAAACCAAATAAACATCATTTGCCAGCTCTGATGTTATATATCTTGTTGTTTTGAATCTGTTCTATATTTTTTTTATTTTGTTTAATATATTATTCAATTAAAGTGTTCCTTGGAACAAACAGGAACTGACAGCAAGAGATGGGCTATGTAATTATGATAAAATGAATTAGTGTACTGTAGACGACTTTCACAAGTACTATCAATATGTAGGGGAAAAAATTACTAAGTTTTTAGTGAAATGAACAATATCAGGAAAAAACTGAATATGAAAATAAAATGTTCATGCTAGTTACTGGAAACACGTATCTTTTTCATCATTTCAAGTTCCTCTTTTTCTGTCCTTTTTAACTCCAAATCACTTTTTTAGGGAGAAATACTTTTTTACACAGTTCCTCTGTTAAATTACTAGACAAGTTTCAGTTATTATTTTAATACAAGTGGAATGAAATAAAAAGAACTCCAAAACCATTTTATCATTTGAAGATCAGAAAAAACACTACCTTATCATATCACCCTGAATGTCGCAGACAGAGATTAAAGTGGAGACCTTGAATAATAAAATCCAGACCAAAAAGGAAAATTTCCTTTCATTTACTGAGGCCAAACTATTTAATCTCCAAACAGTATGGTCACATTGGTGTGAAAAGGAGGACTTTTTCTTTCACCCAGGCTCAATGAAACCCTCCTGGGTAAGCTTCCTAGGGTGAGACTGAAAATGGTAACTCTCAGGAGCTATCGCATCTGAAGATTCTGTGTGTGAAGATGCAGAACCTGAGTTAAAATATCCCGCAATCCTGCTTCTAGTTTTTATATCTTCCACACTAGAGCTTACCCTCATTTTTCTGTTTTCTCCAACTATTCTAGAGTGTAAGAGTAACTTGAATAGAAATACTCATCTGCCATCCAAATGAAGTCCTGAGGCAGTCTGTGTGTCTACAGGAGGTTTTACTTTATACTAAAAGTAACTAATATGGATTGAACATCTTTATTATGCTACAAATATTCTAGGAATGGTGCTTAGTGCTTTAAATACATCATTTTATTTTCTGCACTGTAAGGTGCGTGTGTGTGTGTGTGTGTGTGTGTGTGTGAGAGAGAGAGAGAGAGAGAGAGAGAGAGAAGGCATTTCTACATGCACTCACACATAAACATATACACACTTTACAGAAGAAAACATTGGGGTTAAATAGCTATACAAAGATCAATCACACCAATAATAGTTATAGATTGAAAACCAGACATTCTGGCCACAAACAAATATATTTTTATTATGCTTTTTTCACTTCTTGCATATATTTAAAGTAAGAAAGATGATTTACCACTATGTTAGACAGCAAGACATGGTAGTCACATTGTTTGGGATGCTACCAGTCCACATCCTACGGAACTATTAGTAGAGACTTCCTAAAGACAGCATCCCTTCAAGACAAAAGCTGATTTGATAATATCAATAACTAATATTATCATAAATAGATGACATTTAAAGAGAATTGAAGTCTCAAATAGTTTGAATTAACTAGCTCATGTAATCCTCAAAAAAGTATAAACAGTAATTAGGTGCCACAATTATTACTCTTTTATGAATAAAGAAACTGAGGTGTAGAGAAATCTTCACACAGCTGTAAGTCAGATTTAAATCCAGGCAATTGGCAATAAGTAGAAAATTAACATATTTCCAGAGGAAGATGTTAGGTACTAGCAAATGTCTACAAGAGTTCTGGTTGGCTACTACTCTTCACTAAATCCCTTTGTACACTGCAGCCCAGAAAAGACAGGGGTCAGGATAGCAGGTTGGCCCTAAGGCACAAACCCCTAGGGATTAAAAGAATCTGTTCAATTCAAGGCCAAAAGACTAGGCACTTTTTTTCTTTAAAAATTTGTGCTGCTTATCAATTTATTGCTTCACGACTCCAAATCTACCCTTCAATGCTTGCTTTGCAGAAATGAAGCTGAGCTCTTGAAATATATTTTTCTTCTTTGCCAGTGAGTAAGATGCTCAGCTTTGTTGGTAGAGAGCCCTGAAGACTTTTTCTTCTTGGTTCCTGTGCGCTTGCTCAGCTCCTGCAGCGTGAATGCTGACTTCTTACACACTCAGCTCCTATATCATGCTTGGCTTCCCCAGCACCCAACTCCTGGAGCACATAATAGTGTTCTCAGCTCCAGCTTCTTTCTGCAGTGCATGTGGCTTCCCCAGTGCCCAGCTCCTGCATTACTGGCTGCTTCTCCAGGGACCAGCTTGCGAAGATCATGATGGCCACCACTGCCCACCACCCATTAGCTTCTCCTGGCAAAACTCTCAAGAGATTTTGTAGAAGAGTGCCTCTGGGGATACCGCTTCCCTGTGAACAGTTTCCCTAAGAACCCTAGAGGGTGGATTTCCTGCAAGTTCCAGAGTGCATATTTCCTGCAAGTTCTGCCTGCATGGCACCATGGTAACTTCTCTGTCATCCCATGACCATGGCTCTCCCTCTCCAACAAGTTCTGGATCTCAAGCCTGGGGGAGGGAGAGATGAAACCCTTTGGATGCTCTATCTCCTTACGTCTACTATTGGATAATAGTGGTTGCTACTTATATATATTATTCTTATATTTCTTAGATTCCTTTTTATTTGTTAATCTGATCCCCTTTTGTAGATATAATTCTTGTATTAGACTTTCTTTGTTCAAATTAATGTATGGTTTCTATGTTCTGATTAGAAACTCATTGATACAATAATCAAAATCATTCTTCCCCATTATAGGAAAATAAGGTATTCTTTGTCAGAAAGTGAATAAATAATCTCATTATATAAAAACTGTTCGAGAAAAACTAGCAAATTTTCTGTGTCTGATATAACATTTAAATTTCTGCTAATCTTTAAATAATCATTCTTGCTTTTATTTAATTAATACACATGAAGCAATTGCTTAGGATAGTATCTGAAACGTATTCCAGGATTATGGAGTTTAATATTAAAAAATAAAATATGAAGTAGTTTTTCCTTCTTGGATTGCAAATTAATCTTGATGTCCAGAGCCATAGCTCTTTGATACTTGTTTCTTTTTAATAACCAATTTTATATGAAGCTCATTTCCTTCTCACATTAGAAACACTATAAAGCAATGAAGCCATTTTGTCAAATCAATAACTAGATTGTCATCTTCTAATACTCATAACTCAGTAAGATTAAATAAGATGCTGCATATACCAATGACAATTCACTGAAAGAAACTGCCTTTTTTTATAACACTGTATTTACAACACTGTAAATCGTCTGTGTTCAAAATCAACATCAATCGGTTTGATCATGTAATGGAAAAAAGGTAGATGTTCAGAGAAAGGAAAAAAATGTATATGTATGCTTAAAGTGGTATCTTTCTCATTATTATTAGTGAAAACACCGTCTGGAAATATCATACCTGCAGGTTCTAAAATTACATTAACAGAAATTGGAACCTATTTCTCAAAGTATTGATGTATGTGCACAATTTAGAATGCATCTTGTTTACACATACAAATTAAAGCACAATATTCTTACATTTAAATGTATTAATCCCAAGAGAAATCATTGCATTACTGTGGTTCACATTTTCAGTCTATTTTAATCACTAAATAAATGCTGTTTCCAATTAAGTTTAGTGATGTGTTTGTTCTAACTGAGGTTTAACTGCCCTGTTACCATTCTACTTCTTAGCTAACTGCACATTTGGTAAATATGAGTGCTTCTGTTTCCAAGTAAATGAATTTTATGCAAACGCATTTCCACTGTCACAGGATTAATTCCCCTTTAGCATAATAATCTATTATATTTGTGGATGATAGGCAGAAAATGAAATGAAATTTTTCTTTCTGATGGAGCTAAATCCATTAGTGAAACTTCAAACTGTTTAGCTAAAAGGTCATTTTACTTCATTGTAATAGAAGTGGTTTTTTCTTAATCTTAAAATTCAATTGTAGAGTCAGCATTAAAAAAAAGCCTTCTAATGATGTTCAGTAATGTTTGCTCTTCTTCATTGCACAGCATTTTTCCTTTTTAAATCTTAACTATTACCCAAAGTTTGAATTCCATAAGACTTTTTGTGGCCCTAGTAATTTTTAACCTGGAATCTCAACAGAATATATATTGTATATAGTTAGTGAAACATTTCTGACATATTTTAAAACTGTATTTAAAAGTCTTAGCTGTTCCTTATAAATACATTTTACATCTGATTTTAAATTAAGATGTCAAGATACTAATGAAAACAGATATCAAAGTAAGTGCAGGAATGTCTATGCAGAAGTAAGTCTCAGAACAAGATCCCAAAAGCCTGCTGCTTGGCTGATAGAGCCTTCATCCTACATGTAGGTTTAAAAAGAGAGAAGAAGTGGATTTTTATGGAGAGGAATATGTGTAGAAGTTTTCTTTGGAGAATGCTGTGCTACATAACTAAAACCTAGTTAGAGACTCTTTCTGGGGCCTACTCACGAAGTATAATGTACAAATACTGCATGGGGTGTGTGTGTGTGTGTGTGTGTGAGAGAGAGAGAGAGAGAGAGAGAGAGAGAGAGAGAGAGAGAGTTCTAGGCTTAATACCTAGGTGATAAAATAATCTATTCAACAAACACCCATGACACAAGTTTACCTGTGTAACAAACCTAAGCTTATACTGCTGAACTAAAAATAAAAGTTAAAAAAGTATAAACAAGATCTCATAGTGGACTGAGATCTGACTTCTTCCTGTAAAGTCTACAGAATGAGAGATGCTATGACCAAGAAGCAGAATAACCAGAAGCATTACTATTGCGATAGAATCAATCTGGTTCCCAAAGTACATTGGAATAAATGCATGAGTGTTTGATTGTGGATCAGATGTGGAAACCCATGAGAGAAAGCTGGTCTAGAGGTGCTTCTTCTCAGTGGAAAAACACAGAAAAGAGCATGGAAATAGACCATGCTGAAGGGTCTACAGCCAGCTGAGCTGGTTGCTGCAGCTGGAGGATGCAGTGCATTTCCCAAGTTACGGGGTTGCCATCACACGAGACCTTGCAAAGAACCATCAGAAGCATACATGAGAGAAAAAATATTTTTAAAATATTTGCTAGAACAGAAAGAATAAAGCAGATTATGATGTTACACTCAAGAAAGAACAACCTTCATGCTTTATATTCCTTCCTACCATCTCATTGTGACTCTGGAGGGTTGGAAGCAACAAGTCCAGAGAGGGAGGGAGAGGCCCATGTGAGACAGCGCAGGCTGACCATACTTGATTCCCCATAGACAGGTGGCCGATTGAGACTGCCCCAGCCAGAGGAGGAGACTAAATGAAGATTGAGTGTTGACTAATAAATTGGACTAGACAACCTATTTTCTGAATTGTGACTGTATTTTGTATAGAAAGTGACCTTAGAACATCCTATTACCCAAGAGTAATAAACCTGTTGAAGTTTTCATCCAGTAATGGATAAAGAACTTCTCTTACTAAAATATATTTTATATAGACACTGGGAAACAAAACCATGTAAATTTTATAGTTACATTCTAAGAGTTGTACATGTTCAGTTACTTACGTTGTTTATACAAATCTATATTTTAAATTGGAGGGACGCTGTATATGTGTATAAGAAAAAAACAGAAATAATTGTTTTATTTAAATGTATCTGTGTTAATGTTCCAAGAGTAATGGCTATACAGTATTATAATAAAATATATCAAGGAAAATGGCACTTATATAAGTTCAAGACACAATGAGGCAAAGATTTAATGTAGTTAATGTACAGCAGTTTCAAACTTAATGATAATAATATTTAACAAGTGCTATGCATTTATTTTGTGCCAAACACTGACTACTGTGAGTACTTTATAGTGAGAATTTTCATAATGCTGTCATTAACCCTATGAGGTAGGTAATGCTATCATCCCCATTGTACAGAGAAGGTAACTATAACACAGAAAAGATAACTGAGTGACTCACTGAAGGTCACTGAGCTAGTACTATGTGACAGATAGATTCAGAGATGAAACTCAACCAATATCTATGATAACCAAAGAGAAAATGAGGTTAAGTCCATCATAGAGTTCTTTTATTTATTTTTACCTAAAAGGCAAGTTCATATGCCAACAATTATTTATCCATCCTCTAGTTCTCAGAAAGCCTCCTTTATATGTAATTATGTTCAATTTTCACATACTATTTTATCTTGCCTGTGCAAAGAACAAGATATATTAGATTTAATACAGATATATATATAATGGTCTGTTGTTCAAATAATTGAGGATGCAAATTTCAGAAAAACATGACTGAGACATTCATCTTTCAAGAATCAGTTTCTCTTTAATATTTTTTTAACTTTTATTTTTAGTTCAGCAGTACAAGCTCAGGTTTGTTACACAGGTAAACTTGTGTCATGGGTGTTTGTTGAATAGATTATTTTATCACCTAGGTATTAAGCCTAGAACTGATGAGTGATTTTTCCTGATCCCCTTCCTCCTCCCACTCTCCAACCTTTGAAAGACCTCAATGTGTGTGTTGTTCCTATGTGTCCATGTGTTCTCATCATTTAGTTCCCACTTATAAATGAGAACATGTAGTATTTGTTTTTCTGTTCCGGTGGAAGTTTGCTAAGGATAATGGCCCCCCGCTCTATCTATCTCCCTGCAAAGGACATGATCTCATTTGTTTTTTTATGGCTGCATAGTATTCTATTGTGTATATGTACCATATTTACTTTATCCAGTCTATCACTGATGGGCATTTATGATTATTTCATGTCTTTGCTATTGTGAATAGTGCACAATGAACACAGCATGCATGTGCCTTATCTAGAAATTGTATATTTGATAGAGTAAGATAGCACTAAGGAAGATCTTTCAACCACAGTATATGTCCAAAATTGAGAAATCTGGAGCCTTAGATAGTATCATGAAGAACAGATGTCAGAATCCCAGGTTCTTTGTCTTGATATGCCCCTAATAAGTTAGGAGAATTATGATTACATGTCAACATGGAGATATCCTAAGAGTCAAGCTGGATAGTGAAAGTGTCAGTGCTTAAATGTTGTTTAGTAATATCGTTATTTTGAAATATGGGAATACTAAAGCAATATTTCAAAGTAGAGTCTTCATATTGTCTATTAATTTAAAAAAGTCCCACCATTCAACATTAATGCAACTTGGATAAAATACATCTTTGAGTACATAGAAGAAGTGGTTGAGAGGGATGCTGAATTCCTAATACAACCAACTTTCCCATTTATAAATGTAAAACATGCTTGTTGAGTTATATTAAGAAATTACAGATAAAGAATATAGAAAGTATCTATAATTTTACCATCCAGATGTAAGCAATATTTTATGCTCTTTTTCAAAATTATGATCGTAATACAAATTATTTTATCTAGATTATTTCAGTTAACTTAATATTTTGACCATTTGTTTCATTCAAGATTCTTTGAAATCATACTTTTGATTCTCTGCATATTTCCTACTGTATAGCAATATATATGTTCTTTATTCCCCTCTTCCTGATCCCAGTGCTTTTTTTTTTTTTTCTTTACTTTCCCATGGCAATGAGGATGACAAATAAGCTTGCAAAAAGCTAGACAATTACATCCTGCAAATTCATACAGCATACTCCTAAATTAGTGTTTTGTGTGCAAGTAGTATTTATGGAGTCTGAGGTCTCTAAGAATACTACTGAGATTTTTTTTAAGAATTAAACATCCTGACAAAATACAGCATGCCCTAACCCTCTCACCAAGCTCTGGGGATCTCACAGATTTAATGAAGGATGCTTCAGCTTCTGACCCCTCAAGTCTTGAAAGATTGCCTGAGCAATAGCTGGACATAAATACTTATGAGTGGCTCCAAAACCCTGCACTAATTTTCTGCAAACCAATTAGCAAAATTTGGCAAGAGAAAAGTGTCCTTCACCTTCTGGATCACTAGCAAATCAGAGAGTAAAAGAGCCAAATGGGCCATGGGAGGTCACAGAGTTTATGCCCCATTTTATGTCTCAGGAAATCTGAAAACCATGAAGGTTAAGTGACTTGGCTGAAGCGACAGTGTGTTGAATGAGGCTCAAACACTGGCCAGTAGAAAAATACTACTTTAACATTTCCTGAAAGGAAAATGTCATCTCTAATAATTTACATTGAAAAAATGACTCCTCACTTTTTATTGTATCCTGTTTTCTTATCTGTGGAAAACAAATTTAGGGACCAGTTTAGAACCTCATGTATCATACCTTGGTCTCTTCTTAAGACTAAAATATTATGGGAATTCATAAGCAATCATTGGTCCTGGAATATTCAGGCAAAAACAATGCAACTTTATGAATTTCTTGCCACCATGTTTTATTTGAGAGCTTGAACTCTTAAAGATTGAGAGAAAAGCTAAAACATTTTTCTTCAAGACAGCTACAAGCTAAGGCTTGTTATTAATAGAGGTCATACTTGAGGCGGGAAAATAGGCTGTGACTCTGGCCAATGTTAAGCTTGGAGAGAAGCCCAAATGAACAGCTTTCAAAGTAGACAATCTCTCAAACTTCTGTACAATAGAGGCAGACATCTCTTTGGAAGGCTTAAATGGTGGAAGAACCAAGTTGCCAAGTACTAGTCATGACACAGCAATGTTTCCAGCATGACAGAAAGTTGAGAGAGTCACAGACTCGATGGCTAATGTGTAGAAATTGCAAGTAGTGACCTGAGTGTTTTAAGCCCTTCTGTTAGTAATGGAACAACAGTCAAAGTATTTCAAAGAATATAAACATCCAAACAGAGAGACAAGAAAGGTCATCAAAGGAAAACTCTACTTTCTGAAATACAAATGAAAAGATTAATATATAAATTCCTAGAAGAGTCTAACTAATTCAAGTGCTCTTGTCTTACAAAGGGAAGAAATATAACATGAAGTTAACATATTAAAACTTAATTTCCCCCATAACAACTCATCTAAATTGTTTAATTTGGAACTTTTTTGTGGTATTGGTAAACACCTCAGTATGAAACAGTAATTTTGCTCAATTGTTTTGTAGATACAATAGAGCTTCATTCTACAGAATCCTTGAAATGTGAGTCATTCAAGATGACATGCCTTCAGAATAACAGAGGGGTTACCTATTTAAGTACCAAATATAGTGCATACAGATGTGTCTGTGTGTGTGTATATACATATATACATATATATATACACATATATATATTCATTTAATGTTTTGACAGAAAATCATTCTAAAATGTATTACATTTTATAAGGCTTCCTTAAAAGCACACTAAACATAATGCAGTTTTCTTTGATGGCCCAAAGTCATCATTGTGAATATTAATTATTATACTGTGCTATATTAAAATGATGTCTGTGAGGCCCTCAAAAATGGGTACTCTCTATTGCCTCTAGAATTATACAATGTCAGAATGAAATTGGACTTGAGAGCTTGTCCAGCCTTCTCAATTACAGATGAGGACACTAATGTCAAGAGAAGAGTGATGGAATTTAATTAAGTGGACACAACAGTGATCTACCCCAGGTCTCCCAACTTCTTATCCAAAGTCCTTTCACTTAACCCGCACTGCACAGCATCATCACCTATGCTTTCATTTCTTCTGCTGCTGCCTTTTGTAGTTTTTTTCTCTTCTCCCTGGTTAGGGTCTATGTTCACCCCCATCACTGTTGTTGATAAAATCTCATCCTTCCATACTGTGCACTGTAATGATAAGTGGGGCAGTTCTGGAATGTGGGAGAAGCACGGGAGCCCATGACCATCAGAGGGTAACAACTGGATGTCAGTTTCTGGAGCATGTGCAGAGAAGATTTAGGAGAGTGATCTAACCTGGCTCCCTAGTCAGGGAGTCTAACCAAATGCTGGAGTTGAAGGTACAAAGCCAAAGTGAGGGGTGGGTGCAGAAACCAAAACACCAGGCATGAGCTGCTGGAAGGAGCAAGGCGTGGGAACTGATCTGGGTGAATTCCAATGACTAAGATGTCTTTGCCTTCTCTAGGGTGACCGTATATTGAAAAAAAGCACAATGAAAGGGACAGAGACTGTGTGCTTTTTATATGGCCCCTCAACTATCCTACTTTAATTCTGGCTTAGAAAAGAACTCATTCCTTGGATGGTTAAACAGGGGTGTCATGGAGATCTGGTAAGTAACCTGATGGGCTTACATTCAGGTAATAGACATGGGTTATCAGGCAGGGGCCTATGGCAGTTCAGAAATCTTATTTGCTTACTTCCTGGTAAATATCTCTTCCTGGCCTTATTCCATAGCTCTCTGAGGTTTCAGAACAATTAAATTCCAGGTAGGTGAGATGTTACCTTATGTTTTGGTTTCCATGTCAATAAATAGATAAGGCAATAGCCCAGTGTATTAGGAGGAGGGGAAAATGGCATTTTAAAAGCCAGGTGCATTTGAGCCTGTTCTAGCAGGTTGGTGAATTTTCACTTCCAGGAACAACTGTCCTTTTGTTTAAAATGATGACTGAGGCTCCCGGGGATAAATGACCTGTCTAGGGTGCCACAACAACAAGGCTAATACCTCTGATTAAAAGAGTCAAGTATTAGAGCCTAGTGCTCCAAGTGGTGGTCATAGGTCAGGTGATTATCATCTCAGGGTGGAAAATGCTCACTACGTGGCGGGCACAGGAGACTCTATTGTGCTTTCTTCCTCATTCTTTCCTGTAGTGCCAGAAGGAGGCTTTGCTCTGCTGCATAGTCTGGAAGACAAATTGATATTCTCCATAGGAACAGACAGGATGATTCATGCTGGGTGGTACATAATTAAGGTCTGTGAACTCAAAATGAGCAAACCAGGATGTTAGTAATCTTGGTAGAGAAGTGGCTCAAGAGGGCAGGCATACCTTATTCTTTATTTTAATCTCTTTGAGGTAGGAGAGTTCAACTTCTCTGAGATAAGGGAACTTATCCAGAATAGAAATTCTTTTCAAGTGTTTTCTCTCCCATCTCTTGATCTCTCACTTTCGTCATTATATAACTTTACTGCCAAGAAGCTAGATTTTTCTCTCATCCCTTGCACCTTTGAAGCGTTCATTCAATTCAAACAATTACTGAGGCCCTGCAAAGTACTAGAGGACCAAGTACTTCAAAGTCACATATTAAAACATGGTTCTTACTTTCACAAAAGCCCAGTCTAGTTAGGGAGATAGATATGCAAATAAATTACCTGGGTAATTATCTGGCTGTGTCGCTATGGGTAAAACTTAAATTCTATAATTCCAGTCTCCTCAAGTATAAAATGACAAAAAATAATACTTACCTTGCTAATGGTGGTGTGAGTATGAAAGAGTTAAAGTACATAAATCATAAGTAGTTTGCTTGGCACATATGAAATAACTTAATACAAAATAGGAGGTAATAACACAAACTAGTAAATGTTCTAACCAAGGAATTGTAAAGAGTCATGGAAACAAAGGAAAGAGGAGGCGACTCTGCCCAGAAGAAGCGACCATTTGTTGTTTTATGAAGTGGCCATTTGTTGTTTTATGACTGCCCAGCAAGCACACATTCTTCCTCTGGCAACAGCATCCAATTACCTTGGACGAGGCCCTTGTCCCCATACTCAACCCATGTGTTTCTGAGGGAGTCGACTCCTTTTTTGGTTACATGGCGTGGCAAGTAGCCTTTTCAAAGCTTCAGCAGAGTCTGGGTTTACAAAGGAAGCCTAAATACTAAATTAAAGTGAACTAAAAGATGGAAAGAACTCATGGGACCATTTTCCTTTTGTGATTTTCTTTTTGGGACTGCACAGAAATAAAAGGGAGGAGAGAGGGAGGGTAAAGAGACAAGGCAGGAACCCAGGTCCCAAGGTGTAAAAATGTCCAAAAGCACATTTTAAAATAATGATTGTCTAAATGTTTTACTTTTAAATTGTTTGCATTTCAGTGATGTAAATCCCTTCCATCTCCTCAAACCTATTATAATTTGTGATATACACAAAGGTCTCGTGTGAGTGTTTCTGTTTATTCGTTTTTCTGGAAAGTGAGAGAAGTTTGAGCTCTGTATCTGTGTTATCATGCAGTAGAACTGTAGCAGGATGCTAGACTGGCAAACTGATTCATAAACTAAACCAACTCAGTGGAAGCAGAAGCTCAGAGTGACATATGGCCAAGAGAATGTCAATTACATATAGGAAACTTTAAAAAATTGGATGGCAAGAAGGCATAAGACTTCCCTAGGGTATAGAATAGTAATTTGAGCCAATTTTATCTATTTTTGAGGTTAGAAATACTCTAGCTGACACTAGGGCTATATTTTAGGTCCTGTTGTGGTTCATTTGAACTCTGATGCAATAGACAGTTGCACCTTGTTTAAATCCCTCCTCTAGTTCTGAACCAGAGGCATATAAATGTCAAGTGGCAGGGGACCTATTTCAGAGAAGTAGCAATTGACTCAGCATCAACCAGAGTCCTGGGATTTCTACCACAAAGTCACAGGAAAGCTGTGGAAAGTACTCTGTAATCACTCTTACAGAATTTGAGTAAGGAGGCTCTTTGAAATTGAATGCTTGTGGCAAAAAACCAAGTGTAAGAAATGCTAAACGAACTCTCAAAAGCAATGCTTTTTAAATTTTGATGTGTGTGTGAATCAACTAGAATTCTTGCTAAAGGGCAGATTCTGATTAGCAAGTCTGGGTAGAACCTGAGATTCTGCATTTCTAACTGGCTTCCCAATGATGCTGAGGCTGCTCATCCAGGATCCTCACAATATTGAACCTTGAAGTTTATTAAGTAAACTAACCTAATTATATACAGAATTCCTTAAAACTTGAAGTCTAAAAAAAAAAAAAAAGTCACTTACTGTGACCCTGCACTGGCTATCTGAGTACAGGCTTAGAGAAATGAATTCCTACACCAGATTGGTGATTAGGTAGGTTTTTTAATTTTTTGTAGGTGTCACATATCACCAAAACCTAGGAATATTCTTGGAAAGTGCAATACCAAGGATTAGAGAGAATTTGGAGAAGGAGGCAACATTGACTTTCTGAGAATATAAAGAATAAAATTAACAGTTGCTATCATTTAATATTTACCATCTGTCAGACACTGCTGTAAGTATTTTATTACATTATGTCTTAATATTACAGCAACTCTACAGGTAGGAATAATTGTCATCCCAATTTTAGAGATGAGAAAACTAAGACTCAGAGAGGGCAAATTACTTGCCCAAAGTTGCACAGCTTTGGACAGACAATTGAACACAGGTAGTCCTGCTCTACAATCCAGTCATAATCACTATGCTCTCTATATCTCCTACCTTCATTGCATTACCAAAATAGCTCTCGTTTTGGAGATCAATAAATTTCCATTATGCAAGATACAATAGACATTTTCGGTCCTCTAAGCAATACGGTAGTCTGAAGACCTCTCCTTCCTTCTCTAAGTATTACCCTATTATCTTCCCTTGGTGTTTAAGGCTTGGATTTTTCTGGTTTCTGTTCTATTTGTCTAAAACTCCTCTCAGCTTTCTTTTTAGTACCAAATTCCCTTAGTTGGCCCTCAATGTCCAGATTTCTCAGAGCTGAGTCAGAAGCTCTCTTGTTGTCTCACCCTGTAGTTTCTTCCAATAAACAATATTAACCACTACTTTCATTAACACCTCTACACAGAAGACTCCACATTCCCACTCTCTTTTGAAACCTAGATTTATATATCCAACTTGTTATCTCTATTTGTATGTCTGAAAAGTTACGTCAAGTGCAATAAATCTAAAACTAAGTTCAAGATGCCGCCTCCATCTTCACCTTCCACAAAGTAACCTGTAGAAAAGATTGCTTTCTATGCCCTTTCATATCCCCTTGGCTTTAATAGACCTGTCTTGGGGTCTGTTTCTGGAAACGACCATGTCAAGACACACCTTCCCCTTGATTTTCTTACGTGTTCATTTCTCAATGAATGGCTGCACCATCAGTCTTATTCCACTAGCTAAAAAGCCAGGTGGGCCGGGTACGGTGGCTCATGCCTGTAATCCCAGCATTTTGGGAGGCCGAGGTGGGCAGATCACAAGGTCAGGAGATTGAGACCAGCCTGGCCAACATGGTGAAACCCCATCTCTACTAAAAATACAAAACCTAGCTGGGCATGGTGGCAGTCACCTCTAATCCCAGCTACTCGGGAGGGTGAGGCAGAAGAATCATTTGAATCCTGAAGGCTGAGGTTGCAGTGAGCTGAGACTGCTCACTTCACTCCAGCCTGGGCAACAAGAGTGAAACTCCATTTCAACAAAAAGGAAAAAGAAAAAAGCCAGAGTCATCCACTTTCTTCCATTCCAGATCCACCATCACCCAGAATGACAAATGTTTTCTATGAAAGAGCTTCAAATTGTCCACGTTTCCATCTCCTCCACCAACTCCATAGTCCATTACTATTATTTTCTCACTTGCCATAGTAAAAAAAAAAAAAAAGAAAAGAAAGAAAGAAATTCCTCTAACTGGTCTCCCATGCCTACTCTTGATCTCCTTAAATCAGTAGGAATATAAAGCAACTCTGCTCATGTCATACCCTCCAAATGCCCCCCATTTAAACCTTTTAGTGGATTTCAGGATAATGAAAGGCAAGCTTAACTACTGGACATGGTACTGTGAGATTTGTTTTCGCTTCCCTTTCTGGCTTCACCTTACATCAAACTACCCCTCACACCCTGGGCTCTACCCACTCTGAACCTTAAACTAGTGTCTTTGTGTCATCAACTTCACTAATGAATTTTAGTAAGGTGTGAAAACAATTTAGTTTGTCAAAGTCAGAGTTTCATTTTAATGTAATGGGAGAAAAAGAGTGTTATTTGTTAGAACTTTTCTTTCAATATTTTCTACAAATGTTTGTATACTGCATTCATGATGAACAACATATTTGTAATCAAAGACAACATCCAAAAAGAGTTTGGAAAATGATGCATTCAACATACCATGTTTTTACCACCAATGAGCTTCAGCGGATGCTATTCCCTCTGTGGGAAAGCTATGCCCCAAACTGTTTGTCTACAAATTCCTATATACTCTCTTAACATCAACTACATCCATGCTGGGGTCCTAAGGGCCTGGGGGATGGCAGGCGATCAGGACTTAAAAGACTGGCACCCAGGAAGCACCACATGTAGCTGAGGAGAACCCAACACATCCAACTGGAGAATGTTAAAAGTAAAAGCCATGAAGAATCCAAATATCAGCCTGCAGGATGGCTATGAACCATAGCAACCCAAAAGAGATGGGTTATGAGACAGAGTGGGAAATAGAACCTGCAGATGAGCTTCAAGCCATCAGAGTGTAGCCACTGGGACTTCTACAGGTCACTCAGGCACACTGTGAAGGGCAAATTGTAGACTGAAAAAGCTTTGGCAAAGATACCATATTTAGAAAGCTAGTTCAGGAGCCCTGGTGAGAGGTGTAAGCATTTTTATTTGTAAGGAGAGCAGCTACCGCATTGGAGAAAAGAGGTAAATGTGAAAGATGTTAAGAAGGGAGAATCTATAAGATTTGGCTACAATGCAGTCTATCTCATGTATTTGCGTATTTGTTAGACACTGAATAGTTGTAAATGGCTATTTTACAGTTGATTTATACAGACTCTAGAGCTAACTTTCATAGGGTGAGAACCTTGAAGCTGCTTTAAAAAAATTTAAAAAGCATTTCTATGTTTCTGTCTACTAGCAGAAAGAGAGAGAGAGAGAGAGAGAGAGAGAGTGTGTGTGTGTGTGTGTGTGTGTGTGTGTACATAGATAGATAGATACATATCTTTCCAGCAAGCGAGGAAAGTTCTTAGCTGTGGGTAACTTATGAGGATACAGAGGCAAGATTGTAAAGATGGGATAAATTTCAACTCTTTAATTGATAGGAACTGAGGCTCAGAACTTCACTGTGTTACAAACTAAGAGCCAAAGCTGCGATCAGAACCCAGATCTTTAGTTAGGTAGAAGAAAGTTCTGTCCTATCTTCTGTGGTTGGTCAAAGGTGTGGCTTCTGAGCATGAGTCACATGAGTCTCTTCTTTTTATACTAGCAAGACCAAGAAACTTCTTTGGTCCGAGTACGCTGTGTTCCCACTGTCACCAACTGTGTGGGAACACCACCACATCACTCCTTGGAAACGACGGTAAGTCATTACTGGGTCCGTGACTCCAGACAGGAGTTCTAATTATATGTAAGTGAAGAAAAACTGTTATTTTTAAAATGAGGACATGGATTAGAATTATGGTAATTTAAATAGAAGAAAAGGAAGTTTGAGGAAAGAGAAAGACATTTTAATACTTGGGTAGATTTGGGAATAAAGGAGAAAGACACATCAAGAAAGAATGTGAGGCTTGGAGGCTGGTATGAAAGTGGGTACCAATGACCGAAATGGGGTCCCCTGGGAAGGAGAGGCAGCTCAGGTCAGAGAGAAAAAGACCATAAGTCCAGTCTGGGATGTTAACCTTGAGAAGAGGGGGAGGTATGCATGTGATGATTTCCTGCTGATGTGTTATTTAGGAAAAACAAATGTTTTATATCACCTAAGACAGTTTTATTTCCAATTTGAGTCAGAAAGACAAGGTTAGCAGTTGCAGTAGGAGGGATAGGGGCCTGAAAGCAGCATGCAAATTGCAGGGGAAAGTATCTATTGCAGTTTTTTATCATCTAAGCCGATACCTAGGAAACTTCGCTATCTCCTCACATATGCAGGCAAGAGAATAGAAGACAGAGGGCTGGAAGAGGCTTTATCTTCTCTTTATTAGATATATCAAAATCAATACAGCACAAAGCTGCTCCTCAAAACTGCCCTGTCATGACCACTGGAGGCCTCGTAGCCAACCTCCAATATTCTATCCCTAGCCAACTTTTCACACAGCTGCACCTAAGAGATGCTTTCAAATAGGCTGCCTGGAGAGGGCTGCTGGTGCAGGCGTGAGCATCTTTCTAAGCACTCACAACTGCTGACAATGCTGGAGAAGGAAGGCCGGCAGTTCTCCAGGGTAGGGCAGCTGACGGGAAATTTGGGGCAAGAGTTGTAGAGAGGAGAACATAAAGAATGGATAAAAGTTGAACTAAATTTAGGCTCAGATGTTAAGAGCAACATGCATAAGAGGAGAACAAGAAGAGTATGTAAAAGCTCCTTTAGTTCCCAGAAAAGAAACCTCTGTGAAAGTCAGACGCACTGTAAAGAATTACTTCAAAGACCTGGAGAGACACACAGACCTTGAAGTTCACCTCGTCTACCAGCCCCCACCTCCCACTCACACACAGACACAGAGCCTCCACGAAGAAGAAACTGAGGCCAGAGAGGCCACCTGCCCAGCTGGCTGTTCATGGGCAGGAGTTAGTGGCAGAATCTGGGAATACACTCAGGACTGCAGACACATGCTCCCGATGTCCAGGCATAGTTCCACACTACAGTGCAAAACTTGTTTAAGATACAGCCTTGGTAAACATTAACTCCAACATGTCGGAAGTTGTTATAGATACCTAACAAATAGAAAAAATACTAGAGGTAACAATAAGGAATACGAGTGATGAAATATAAGATGCAACTAAAATAATTTATATTCCATATAAAAAGGAATTGGGCCCCCTAAAAGAGGTCTATCAGAAAGGGTAGGGTTCCCCACTATAATGATCTCTAATATCTGTTCTTACAGAGTTTCTAGTTCCATCTATGTGCTCATTCACCTATTACCCCTTCTAGGTTCTGGTCCTGCCCCTGAGGGCCATAAGGCTGCCACAAAACGAACTGTTCAATGACAAAGTCAACTCTGTTTCTAACTCTATTTTGACCTCACTTTCTAGTTCCATATCTAAGGCTCTACTTCCTTTGCAGCTCTTGACCTGCATCTCTGGTACCAACCATGGTAATCCTATTTGTCCATTTTCATCCTAAGACATGGGTCCCACTCTTCATTCTAAATTCTGAACTGTACCTATCATCTCAAACTTCTGGAAGAGCCCACAGGTTCTAACCATGGTATCATTCCTCTGTCCAAGCTCTTTTCAAAACCCTGACCCCCCGATCTTGAGCTCAGTCTGCGTACTCAGGTCACTTGTCCATGTTGTCTGTAATGGCTTGACAGATATCCAGTCTTACCTTGCTCTGTTCTCTGGATTCATAGCACTTATTTGTCCTGCACCTAATTCCTTACATCCTCATTGACTTCCAAATTTAATCATCCTGCCTGCCCCAAATAAGACTTTGCCAATTTGGTTTTGGCAGCAAAAAGAAGGAAAAAAGAAAGACAAAAAACAAAAGTTAGGGAGGAAATAGATCTTCTTTTAGAAAAAGTTATTACTAATATGTATAAATACAGATCCAAAAATGAAGAAATTCTATAATCCATAGGTATTATTCAGGCTATGGTGTGCCATTGTTAACAAATTCATCTGGAAATCTCAGTGGGTTAACACAAGATACATTTATTTCTCCTTCTTGTTATAATTCAGTGGGTGTTGTGGGGGTGGGGAAAAATCTACTATGTGTAGGAACTGGAGGCCTGGGTTAAAGGAAGCCTCGATTTTTTGAAGCTTCATCAGGAGTATGTGTCCTTCATCAGCTGTCAGGTGAAGACTGAACAATTACATGGGGTTTTTACTGCCTCAGCCTGGAACTGACATATATCCCCTTCTGTCTCAGTTTATTAACTAGAAGTAAACACAGAGTCCCACCCATCTGTAGAACGCTGCGAAACCCAACTTCTCCATGCAGCCGAAAGTGGAGAACTGTAGGTCAGGAATGCTAATAATGTCTGGTGCACAATGATTTCAGTCGACACAACTCTGGAATTTTTGCAACTGTGTCAGTTAAAGGATTAATGCAGTCTCAGTTGTTACAGTGCTTCTCCTTTTTAGTTGGTAGTAAACAAAGTGATTTGCAGTAAATGTGATAAAAAGGAATGAATATGGACTAATAAGGTCATAAAATGGTAGTGCATACATCAAAAGCTGAGAGAACCTAAGATATCAGAGAGTGGTGGTGCTGTTGCAAGTTTTTTTCACTGTTCTGCTTTTGTTTCTTTTATCTTTGTGGCTTGAGAATTATTTAAATTTAATTCTTAATGTGTACCTTGTTTTAATGAATCAAGATTCATTAAAAAATGAAACTTGAGATTCATTTGAGATTCACTCGAAATTCATTTAAAAACTGAGAGGCAAAATGGGGCAATTACCTCTCATTTTTACATGTAATAGCATATAACACTCAAAAGCATAAAATAGCAAGGATGTCTTGCTATTTTTATTATTTAAACATGACAGCAGGCTTGCAAACAGCAAATTGTATGCATAAGTTTTTATCAATATTATGATTTAATTCTAGAGTGTCGCCCACACTTCTACACATCTTTATCTTATAATCATAGCCCTTTAAACATAAACCTATGATAACCATATATATATATTATTTATGTCACTAGTTTAACTAGACATGTCATTAAAGTACTTTAAACTCTCAATGTATAAATTGAACATTCTGCCAAGAGTATACTAAAAATAAGAAGAGCAAGCCATTGAATTTCCCTTTATTCTTGCTTGATCTTCTTTCTATTATCATATGTTGAAAAAAAAATCTCAGTTATTTATTTACATTTCACTCATGAACATAGTTTTTATACAATTTAAAAATCTACAACAAGAATAGAGCTAATGCCATTCTGTCCATCTCGCTTGCCTAGAGGCATCTAGGTGGTATATGAGGACTGGTATCTCTAAAAGCCTCATTACATCTCAGGACATCACATCAGATAAGCAGCAGGAAATAAACACAAACAAATAGCTCCTCTCCAATTTCACAGAAGGGGGTTTATCAAGACATGTTTTCTCTATTGAGATTGCTACGGAAGTGAAGTGCTATAGTAAGATCTAATCCTCAATGCTAACAGCCTGTGCTTTCCTTCCCTGCCTCAGCCATGTGCCTCTCCTAAGCATGCTGAGTAGGAAAAGGGTCAGCCTAGACACTGCATGGGCACAAGACAATGAGCTCATCTGTGGAATTTAAGATACTTCTTAATTCTAAAAGCTCACAAATACTACTACTATTGTATTAGTCAGGGTTCTCTAGAGGGATAGGATAGATGTACATATGAAGGGGAGTTTATTATGAGAATTGACTCACACGATCACAAGGTGAAGTTCCACAATAGGCTGTCTGCAAGCTGAGGAGCAAGGAAGCCAGCTCAACTTCCCAAACCTGTGAGGCCAACAGTGCAGCCTTCAACATGTGGCCGAAGGCCCAAGAGGCCCTGGTAAACCACAGGTGTAAGTCCAAGAGTCCAAAAGCTGAAAAACATGGAGTCTGATGTTCGAGGGCAGGAAACATCCAGCACAGGAGAAAGATGAAGTTCAGAAGACTCAGCAAGTCCACTCCTTCCAACACCTTCTGCCTGCTTTATCCTAGCTGTGCTGCCAGCTGATTAGATGGTGCCCACCCAGACTGAAGGTGGGTCTGCCTCTCCCACTGCACCGACTCAAATGTATCTCCTTTGGCAACACTCCCACAGACACACCCAGGAACAGTACTTTGCATCCTTCAATGCAGTCAAGTTGACACTCAATATTTACCATCACAACTACCAATTTTTAAAAAACCTGTCTCACATAGATTGATAAAATCTCGACTGTCATTTTGGTGAAAACTAAAGTGACCTTTTTATTATCATTTGTTTTTTCCACAGGGAATTACTGCCAAATCCATATTATGAATTCCCCAAAAAAGCATTTAATAAGACAGCACTTAAATGTAACAGAAAATATATTTAGAGCTAAACTCACTAATAGTATAATTTACACTTCTGTAAAAGATCATAATTTAATTTTTTAATTCAATGTGGTAGAAAACCAAATTAATAATTACAAAATTCTCTACTCACTGATTTTTCTGGATGTAGTCTCTGTTATGGAAGAAAAAAATATAATACTGTTTTAAAAGAGACTTGAGATTTAAAAAAATGCTTTTGAGGAAGAAACTAATTCACAAAATTATTTCACTTGTCTAGATACCCATTTTATAAATGGAAACATTGAAGCAGAAAGGTTATATTGTTAAAGTTTCTTTGTTTTTTTGTTTGTTTTTTGAGACGGAGTCTCGCTCTTTGCCCAGGTTGGAGTATAGTGGCGCGATCTCGGCTCACTGCAACCTCTGCCTCCCGGGTTCAAGCGATTCTTCTGCCTCAGCCTCTGGAGTAGCTGGGACTACAGGTGTGGGCCACCACACCTGGTTAATGTTTTTGTATTTTTAGTAGAGATGGGGTTTCACCATATTGGTCAGGCTGGTCTCAAACTCCTGAACTCATGATCCACCTGCCTCAGCCTCCCAAAGTGCTGGGATTACAGGCGTGAACCACCGTGTCTGGCCGACTTGTTAAAGTTTCTAAAGTTGATTTGTGAATGGAGCAAGAAATTAGAATGTCTTTCTTTCAACGTCAATTCAATATCGAATTCAATACGTTTTGGGTGCTCATCTTCTTTTAAGATCTGTAAGATTGAAATGTTTATGTGCACACTGTAAAAAAGGTTCTGTCTAAAGCCTGAAAAATATTTTTTTTGCAGAGAATTTCTATGTCCATTTCAAACCTTCAGCAGTAGTATGTCTAGAATTATTTTTTCCTTCTCTTTTTTCTTTTTCTTTTTTCCTTTTTTCTTTTGATTAAGATCCTCACTTCTCACAGGGGGAAAAACAGGAAAAGTGAAATTTTATAAAAGGTCAGTTCTGACCTAGGAAGAGGAAAGAAGGTTTTAACATAGAGGAAAACTGAGGCACATCTTTAAAGTAGAGTAGGGGGTTCTCACTACATCATTTTGCTCTAAGTGGACGTAAGGGGAAAGTTACCAAGTGTTTTCTTGCTTGAACAAAGATAGGTATTTTCTCATGAAGCACTGGAAGGTTTTCTAGTTGAAATGTAATGAGAAAAACAATGACTTCTGCCACTGAATGATTGTTATAAGCCTCAGTACCTTCAATAAAAAGATGCTTCTGTTCAATTTCCAGTCACATCAAATTCTCATTACAAGCAGCTAAATCCCATCTCTCCATGAGCCAGACTGTATCAAAAGTAGCAGATTTATGCATTAAGTTTTGTAATATATACTTACATCCCATATAGCCCAGGTCACAGAGCAAATTCTAGGACTTTTTCCCCTCAGTGAATACCAGGATTGGATGCCAAGCTTCAAGGAGACCAAGAGCAGGAAAGTACTTGTGGCCAAGGTGTCCTTGAAAAATAAGAAAGACATCCTATCGCTGTTCAAAAACAAAATTGTCCAGTTCCCAAGCGCTTGCACAAAATCCACTTTGTGTTAAAGAAAACAAAAGATTTCTGAGAGTTTTATTTAGAATCCATAAGAAAAAAAAGGGAGAGATAATAGGCAAAAAAAAGAAAATAAAGTCCCTAGGGTAGAAAACCAACAGGTCTTCTTAATAATTTCCACGCCATTCTCTCTTCTCATGTTATTTGCAAAATGTTAGATATTGCTACTTTTTTCCAAGGTGGATAAGAAAATCAAACTAAATGCCAGTGTAGTTGAATTTCCCAGATTGACTGTGGAAATCGGGATACAAAGGTTCATATGTCAACAATGAACGCTAGCGTTCAACACACAAACTCTAAGTCAAAGCACCTCTCACCCTACCAGTAAAGAGGCCAAGGGACATGCCCCTAAGATGGCTGTAACTTTAAAGACAGTTCTGCTTAGCAGTGAAGAGTACCTCTACTAGGCAGAAAGATGAACGCTGCTTTTACAAAGAAAATAGGCCAACTGATATGACAGAATGAAAGCAGGATTTTGTCAATTTTTTAAGACAGAAAAACTGACAATGAAAGGAAAAAATCAAGGTTACAAAAATGATATGCTTTCTTATTGGCAACATGTCCAGTGTCATACTTAGAGTCCACAGTTTGCTGTGCCTGAGAATGTTGGCTTCATTTTAAGATGTAACTAAATTCAAGTATTTAATTGAATAGTACATCCTTATCTGTGTTTCTGATAAATAGATGCAAAAGGTTCTCCAGAATAGGCAAATTGAAGGGGAATAAGGTGACAGGGCAGGAAAAGCAGTAGCAACATTTTGTAACAGAATGGTTTGAAGATTAAAATGAAATGAGGCCTATCTATAAGGCAATAGCAGTGATAGAAACAGAAAACTAGAATCCAGTTTATAGTTACATTGTAAATTACAATCATCAATTCATACGCATTAGAGCCATGGAGTTGATTGCAAAAATGGCCATAAACATTTGAGTACCTCCAATCAAGAACCTGAGTCTATTTGCCCATTCTTGAATTTGGGGTGGTGTTGCGACTTGCTTTGGCTCATAGAAAGTGGCAGAAATGATACTGTCTAGTTCTGAGCATAAGCGTGAAAATAACTTGCAGTTTCTTTCTCACTTCTCCCTCTCCATCTCTTTCTGAGAATTCGCCACCTCCATTTGCTCAAGCCCAAGTCCAGTCTAGCCTTCCAGAGGAAGGTTTATGGCACAACTATGGCTATGACTCTACCCAACAGTCAGCCAATCCCCAGAAGCAGAGCCTTTTCACTGACCAGCAGCTGCCCACAGACACATGGGTTAGTCCAATTGTATCAACAGAAAAACTGCCTAGCTGATTCTAGACCAAATTTCCAACCCACAGGTTTATGAGCCAAACAGTTGTTATTTCAAGCCCCTAAATTTAGTAATGATTTCTCACACAACAAAAGATAGTAGATACAATCCATATAGAAACTTCCCGCAAGTCAGTTAGTTATTAACCCATTTTGCTAAAACTTTACTGAATAGGAACTATGTGCAAGCATGCTAACAAAGCTTATTCATAGTCCTTTGTGGTAACAGAACTCCCTGGTGCGTAATGTGAGGCTTGCAGTTTGCCTGGGGAAGCCAGGAAGGCGTGGAGCAGAGAACACCTCCGTGAGGACTTAAAATAGATTTGTGAGTGGATCAAGTGAAGTAAGGCGGGACAGTTATGTCAGGCAGAGAAAATGATAAAGGTATAAACAAATGAAATAGCAAGGCATAAGCAGGGGGGTACAGGAATTTATAGTAGAAAAATGTAGTGCCTTAAGGAGTGGAAAACAAAAAAAAAAGAAACTCAGAAATTAATAGGAACCAGACCATGGAAGACTGGATGCTCCCATAAATATCTTGGATTGAAGTATACTGATAAAGGCCTAGGCCAGTAGTCCTCAAACAGTAGGACACATGAAAAGTATCTGAACAGAAATTTTGGGGACTCTCTTACCCGTAAATTAAGACTCAGCAACTTTTTGATGGAGCCCAGACTTTGGGCTTTAAATTTCCAAACTTTACATTTTTAATATGGAATGTCTGATGCAGGTTGTTCATGGATCATACTTTGAAAAATATTACTGTAAGGAATGGGAGGAGTCCAGTAGTGAATTTTAAAAAATGGAGTGACTCAGGCACTCTCATATTATTTTCAGGTCAGGAATTAAGACTGATTTTTCTTAAATCAGTCTCTGGTATGGATAAAATGTATAAGATTATAATATAATATGGAATATTACTTAATCTATAGAACATATTCAAATTTCTCCAATTGTTCCACCAATGCTCTTTTTTGGATCAGGATCCAATCCGAAAACACACCTTGCATTTAGTTGTCATATTTCCTTAGTCTCCTTTAATATGAAACAGTTCCTCAGTCTTTCTTCATGTTTTCTGACCTTGACAATTTTCATGAGTACTGGTCAGGTATTCTGGATGCCCTCACATCAATGAGCCCAACAGATTCCCAGACTTTGGTTTCTAAATACCACTCTCCAACATAAGAAAACGATGGCTCTTTGGAGAAACAGCTGAATCCAAGGCTGAAGGAGAAAAAAATAAGATGAGCCTGAAATATTTTGTTCTAGAAAATACAAAAGAGTTAAAAAAGAAAGAATAGGCACATTTCAAAAAGACAAAGTAGCCAACTTGATTGGTGATCCTAAAGGTCAAATATGGAAACACTGAATAACAAAATAAATCTCGATCATAATGGATTATAACCCATAGAATAACATAAGGATTCATGTGTCTGTACTAACATAAATAAGTGAACAAATGAATGAATGAATGCATGAATAAATAAATAAAGGAGAAAAGAAAACTTTCCCTTACTATAAAACTACAACTTGTATCTAAGTTAAGGAATTGCTGAACCAGAAAATTACTATTTGGCAAACACCACAGTAATAGTTGTTTCAGGCAAGAATCATTAATGGATGCTAAAATTAGTGGCAAAGGTGTGATAAATTACAGGATATTTAAATTCTCTCAAATTATTTCCCCATGAGACACTTACAGAGTACAAAGAAATATAGTGCCTTTGTAGGGAAGAAATCTGGCAAATGCCACCCTCCCCAAGGGATCAAAGTTAACATTTTCAGTAATGGAATAAATTGACATCAAGAGTCTTTGGATAAGATATGTTGAGAAGGTCACAACCTCACTTTTTGGTATCCTTGCCAAAAATGCAAAACTGAATTTAAATATGAAAAAAATCAGAGAAAGTGCATCGATTGTCAGAGCCTCATCGACCTAGTATAAGAGACACACCAAGGTATGTACACTCACATGTGTTAGAGGCACTTTCAGTTTGGCCTTCATTCAGTTCACAAAAAGAGATCCATTTAAAGACTTTTAAGAAGAAAAAATGACAGGATGAAAACTGTGCCTCAAGGAGATTAAACTGGCAGCAGAAGGTAGTATACAAAATGAAGGGGGTGGAAATGAAAGCTGTGGAAGGCATTGATGCCTGTAAGTGATCTATTACATTATTTCAGGCACATAGTCATAATAATCTCAACCAGGGTAATGACCATAGCAATGGAGAAAAGAAAAGTGAACACAGAAATAAGATGAAGAATAATGAAAATTATTTTTGCACTCATTGAATGTGAAGGAGATGTAAAAGGAGGGGAAAAAAGATTCTTATTTACTAAACTGGGCACCTGGGTGTCTATGCAGAAGGTGAGTCAATGGAAGGAGAAGGAATGTGATCCTGTACTTTCAAAGAAGGGAGTTCTGTTTTAGGCAGATATTTGAAGGTATTATTGAGATATCCTAAACAGAATGTCTAGCAGGCAGCAGCAAAGGTGAGATTGCTATCTGGGAAACAGGGATAACACATAGGAATGACTGCCTTTGATGTGACACTTGGTTTACAGAGAATATGTAACTTTTCCAGTGTTACAAAGCCAGTAAAAGGCAGAATCAGTATTTAAACCCCACTTCTAGGTTCAGAAGTTTCTTTGGCCCATATAATGTTCTATGTGTACTGGGACTCTCCAAGAGGTTAAAAAGAACTGTAAACCTCTATTACTATCAGTTTCTAAGTGCACAACTAGACTTATGTGCAAAGTTATAACCAGCTCATTTTTTTAAAAAAAGCAAAAGAATAAGTGAAGCTCTCTTTTCATCTGTGAGTTCCATTGGGCTTTCTATAGAAGGACTATGTTCAGAGTCTTGTAAGGTTTTTGATAGTCACGTGATTGATTGTCAGAGCCCGGTCATCTCAGAGACCGTCCCCTCAAACGCTATCCTTTTACAGATCAGGTATCTGATCCTGCACATTCAAATATTTATATATAGGTTAGATGGGAAAGACATTGTTATAAGTAATTTAATTTTCACTAGGTCTCTCAGCCTATTTTAAGAGCAGTCAGGAGCTAGAGATTTCAGTCTTCATTTCCTATATAAATTGGCAAAAGTGTTGCATTCTGAATAACTACACTGTAGAAGTACATCGTCTTTTGAATTAACTCGAATCCATACACAGCAACACAACTGAGGTTAGCTCAGAGGGTGGGCAGTTGATCCATCACCTCACACACTGGGTCAGAGGGCATAGCTGCCCCGACAGGAAAGGAGGGACAGGGCAGATGTTGCTGATCGCTAACTACAACTAGTCACTCTTCTAGTAGTTCCCTCCCAGTGGGTGCTGAAAGTTGTTCTTTAGCTCGTCATCTCCCCCTTCAGCCTTCTGATAAAAGAAGATGATGAAGTTAAAAGAAGCAGGGAGGCTCTGCCCCTCTGTAGAAAAGGTAGAATGAAAAAGAAAAATATCTCTCATTTTAGGTAATACATGAGAATGTTGAATAGATATATGCTGAAATAAGTAAGTTTATCTCAATAAATATTTTTTCTTATTTCTGATACCTGTAATAACCATGAAATAGATAGATACATATTGGAAAAAGTACACTTTAAAAAGCGTATCTCCTACATAAACACAGCACTTTGTAAATGACTACAGTCAAAGTAAACACATTCTTAAATAATTCTCTAACTGTAGTTCATTACATACTCTAAGGAAGGTTTCCATTATTGCTCTTTATTTACTTATGCTCTTGTAAAAGAATAAGAAAAAAAGAAAACCATTTCCAATTCAAGTAGTCTCAAAGCATACTCCAGCTTCTTGCAATTAAAACACAAATTTACCTAAGACATTGGTTGGCTCAAACAATCATATTTTCCAAATAGTTCATGAGATTTGTTAATAAGAGTTGAATGCTTTGGAACAGAGCAAGGCTTCAATTAAAGGATTACAGTTCCAGAGCCAAACTGGGAGAGACCGTGAGCTCAAGGCTGAACTTTTTCCCTCTGCATTCTTTCCCTCTGATTCTACTTTGACTTTGATTATTCTTTCCCCTTTTCCTTTCTTATTTTATTTTATTTTTTTTCTATTTGCTGCTGAACAGAACTATAAATTACAGGGAGAAAGAACAGTCTGATCTTACCAAGGAAGTTCTTTTTCTCAAGTCGTTTCTTTCATTTTCAAGGTGTTTCCCAACTCTGGCCTTACTTTGTAAGACCTGAAGCTTCGTCACTTCTGGTGACTTACCAAGGTCCAAAGTCTGCCACAGAACTACCTGAATACTTGAATCACCCAGAAATCGGCTTGCTGGCATGGAACTCTTCCTGTTTTCCCTCATATACAAATAAGATTTAGAAATGTTTAAGCAACAATTAAATGAATAATAAGGAAAAGATTTAGATATCGGACTTCATTGTTATCATCACAATTTCCTTACTCACTTTCCTTTATATCATGTACGTATCTAAGTATCCCTAAGAAGTTAATGAAACCTGAGTACTTAACGTATTTTTCCAAAAATATCCAAATTAGAAAAGTGACAAGTCTCAAAAAAAAAGTCTCTTTGCCATCATTGATATATTAAGAGCAGAAAAAAATACATTAATAATCCTGTTAGATAATCATGGATATAATTAACAGCTATGAAGATGATATTACTTGATAGGATATACTTCAAAATACAATTTAGCACCACTCAGGCTTGAAGCAGAATTGCTTCTCTGTTGGAAAAAGTATCAAATAAATATTTTTAACTTCTCAGTAGGTGACAATTTAGTAGCTCAGAGAAATATTTTATAGGCATATGGAACAAATTAGTATGGTAATTGCAAATGGATTATTAATACCAACAAGTCATAAGACTTAACCTTTTCAAATGTAACTGCTGAGACTAGAATTTAAACTAAACATTGTGATGTTTACCTAAAATGTTTTAGATAAATCAGAGATAAGATTGATGAATTACTTAAATATACCACGTAAATTTTTAGCCTGTATAAATAATAATGGGAAATAATATTTGCCACATTGCACCCAATTGTACACACATACACAGACTGTCTTTCTACCTTACAAATTCTAGATGGCCGCTGGATGGCAAGAAGAAAGGGGAAAACTACATAGCCTTCCTTTATCTTAATTTTGGCCTTGTATTTAGGAAAGGTGAAGGATAATTCTGTCCATTGTTTGTTCAATGTCATAGGTTTGTAGAACAGACAATATCAGTTTCTCAGCAATGCTACACCATTTATTACCATCACAGCAGAGCCAATTTCCTAATGAAAACATTATTAGAAAAAAGTCCTTCTTATGTAGCACTGTAAACCATCTGCCATGTTCAAGTTGTAAAATATATAGCAAACTCAAAAAGAAAAAAAGTAGAAACAAAAGTTTTTGGCATAATCTCAGCATCTAAGAAATATAATATAAAAATATCACATTACTGGAAACCAGTACACAAAAATGAAAAGCAAATGAACAACAAAGTATATACCACTGCAAATAAACATGGAATTTTTTTTTTTTTTTTTTTTTTGCTAAAAACAACATATTCCTCTCTATGTTGAAATATTTTTCTACCCCACAAAGGAGTGGTTTACTTGCTTTTGCTTATTAACAGTCAACCATGTAGTGCTAAGTGTGTGCCAAGCCTGTTCTAAGTGTTTTATAAAGGTTAAATCACTGAATTTGCATAACAAACATGCTTATGAGGTGAACTCTGTTATCATGACTACTTTATAGAAGGGAGAAACTAGGCAAAAGAGACAGGACTGAAACTCGGGCAGTCTCTAACGGGATCTCTACCCGTAACACCATGTACACTGGTGATTAGCTCCTTTCCCTGCAATGTAGTTGTAAAAATTTCTCTAAGGTATAGATAACTCAAAATTGAGGATTATATTCTAAGAAGATTCATTTCAATGTAAAAGTTATCACTAACATCCAAATTTGCATTCTGATAGCTCATTGAATCTGTGCTTTCTTCCCTGAAAAACTTTCATATAAAACAAAAGTCCACATAAAAATTGAAGGATGCTTTCCTCTTACCACTGACAAAGAATACAGTGATTAGATACATTAAAAATTCATATACTTAACAAATGCCATCTCTCATACATAAATTTTCTGTGTTACAAAATACATAGGTAATAAAATAAAATCAACATTATTTTTCTTCCATTCCTCCGCCAATAAAATTTATTGCCTTAGTTGAGTAGCTAGGTGCAAGGATCAACAAGAACGCCTCTTCCAAAATGCAGGAAGTAGGGAATAAATAAAACTAAAGAGAAAAATTAGTTTGTGCTTCCCTATTGAGAATAACAATACATACTTAAGAAGTCACATCATTTTTCAGTGTCTATGAACCAATAGAAATAAACTAATATTGCTTCTTTATGTATTTCATTTCATACTCAATAATAAAGTGAGTTTCAATGACACTAACAATATGTTCTCTTGCTAAACAACCATATCCCAAGAGCTTCATATTCTTCCTCTTTTTTAAAAATCCCTGAACAATCATTTGAAAATTAACTTACAGCTCTTATTACACTTGTTCCTAGAGCCACTGAAAATTTTCAGCACATTATAAAAATTAAGTAATATTTTACTGTATTTTTTTCCATTGGGAAGTAATAGGGGTAACATTTCTTAAAGTGTTTTAATTGGGTGGGGGAGTAATAAAATACAAATTGAAAGTTAAAAAAAATAATTTTTAGTTAATTTGAGTGGGAAGATAATACCCTACAATTGACTATAAGCTACATGAAGGCATGATCTGATTTGATTCTGAACTTGATAGGAAACCTAACACCCAGAAGATGCTCTATAATTAAGCCATTTAAACTATATTTAAAGAAGAATAAAAAATTCATTAGCAATTTTTAAACAATCTAAGTCATTTTAATTGTTTTTTTCATATAACAAAATTCTTTTACAAACCTCAGATGAACTCAGAATCATAGATTTCACCACCCATTGCATACTTGTAGCACACCCAACCCAAATGTTAATGAATTTTACTTCCCTTCTCCTTTCACATCAAGCCTAATTTCTTTTCTGCTACATCTCATCAACCCCCCTTTCACCCCTAAAGAAAGACATATTAATATTTTACCCTATAAAAACCCAAAGTCTACCATCAGACCTTCTTTCTTATTCTATGGTTGCATCTTATAATTGCCTTGCTGTTTTTCTCCCTGGTTCCCATGAAAAAGTATCCTTTTGTGACCCTGCCCCTACCTCATGAAATTACCCTTTCATGAGACTATCCCAAAGATTTCCAGGAGTCCTCACTCAATTTTTTGCTGTTTCTCAAACAAACAAACAAACAAAAAAGACAGAGCATGGAGTGGGGCAGAGGGTGAAGAGGGAAAAGAGGAAGGGGGCCTTGGCACCCCCAGAAAAGCTTCCAATCCACACAGCTCCTGCCTTCTTCATTTTTCTCTTCTCTTCCTCCCACTCATTTTTAATCTGGATCGCACACCTTGACTTATAACCCCAGCAACCTAGTTATCCTGAGCAATTTAAAAATTTTTTTAAAATTTGTATAAAGATGTACAACTTGATGTTTTGATATACATGTATACAGTGAAATGATTACTGTAGTCAAGCAAATTAACCTATCCATTAACTTCCATTTAATTTGGTTATTCGAAAGAAGTCAGCTAATCATTATTCACATATACTGATTAACATTTATCCTTAAAGTAGGCCAGTAATTATTATATATAATCATAAATGCTGGAGAAACTTTGTTCTGAGTTTCACTTAATAACAATAGTTTATTCTTACTACATGTGCTCAGTCTTTATAAACTCTTGCATAAGTGGCATAATTATCTCCTTGTAATAAAAAAGCAAAAAATTATATTATTTCATATCCATCTATAGACTGGAAACGTTGACCCAACAAGTGAAAAAGTAAGTTTTGCTAGCAATTATGGAATTAAATAAAATGATATTTTGAGGGTTTTGGCAAGGAATGGCAAAGAGTCAATTTGAATCAGATTATTCCAAAAGGAAATAGAGCACCAGGTATTTATTTTTTTAAGACCCATATTTTAGCCAACTGGTATTTTTGAAGGCTATGTTGTTATTCAGTATTTAATAGTGCCTGATATATAGAAAGCACTCAGTAAGTATTTGCAAATTAAATAAATCAGTGAATAAATGAATGAATTGCTTTTTTGGTTTGTACCAGGGCTACTAAAGTATGTTTGTGAATATTTTGCCACTTTTTCCATTCTTCAGTTGCGTATTGTTGCTCCATAGACAGTCAATGCTAAAGATTCATTTTCTTGGATTGTCTGTAATAGGTTTCATTACTTTTATCTTCTCTTTCCAAAGCCTTTTGTGTCTTTGAAGATTGCTTGTCATACTGCTCTGTTGTTGAATTCAATTAAGCCTATAAAGCTTTGTACAACTGGCATGTAAAACTATGAAATTCTGCTCAACAGCTAAAGTGAAAGGGTATGATTTTACCTCAAGTATCCTGAGAAGTGCTGAGTATTGGCACATTTGTGTCCCCCGCAGAAACAACCTGAGAACAAGGTGTACCGGTGGAGAGAGCTGTGGGATATCTACATTCCTGAATGCTTCTCCAGTAAGAAGTGAGAAGTTACACTGACACTGGTGTAGTAGTCTCTTAAGGATACTGACGAGTTGGTGGGAAGTTGGAAAGACACCAAATACAACCACAACATTGCTTCTAACAATCACAACACTATATTTTGACAAAAGCACAAATCAGTGAGAAATTTGCATGTTATTATTTATAGAAAATGACTCTGATTCTCAGTTTGTATTAGAATTAGAATGGATAGAGAGAAATGAACACGAATTTAGTGATCTGAAATTTTTCAGAAAACAGAATTTTTTTTCTGAGTGAGAATGCTCCCAGATAAAAGATAATAAGTTAATGATGTCTTATTAACTCTTTGATTAGAACCTTACATTCTCAGTACCCCTCTTTAATTGTACAATGTGAGAAAAATAATAATTACCTTCCATGTTTATGAGTACCATGGTTGAGATTCAGTAAATATTCAATGAATAGCTAACAAGCATTAAACAGGTACTAGATAGATGTGAATACATATACATATATATGCTTTTATATATTATAGATAAATATATATGTATAAACACATAAATATATATCCTTCTATCCCTACAATTCTCTTGTACGTATTACAATAGTTCTTTACAGAACTACCTAAGACTGAGTAATTTATGAAGAAAAGAGGTTTAATTGATTCATATATCCACAGGCTACAGGAAGCATGGCTGGGAGACCTTGGGAAACTTATAATCATGGCAGAGCAGTGAAGGGGAAGCGAGGACATCTTACCATGGCAGAGCAGAGGACAGAGAGAGTGAGAGAGAGAGACAGCTAAGAGGGAACGTGCCATACACCTTTAAACAACCATATCTCACTATCACAAGAACAGCAAGGGGGCAATCACCCCCGTGATCCATTCACCTCCCACCAGGTCCCTCACCCAACACTGGACATGAGATTTGGGTGAGACACAGAGCCAAGTCACATCATGGCACTTTGTGCTACCCAGTTCCTTTATTCTTTTAAAAAACCCCTTCCCTCTCTTCCATACTCAAGGACCCACAACCATTTGGGTCTTGCATTCATATCAGAGACATAAAATAGTACAGCAGGAAAAGGAGAATTTTGTTCTTGAGTCAGAATATCATGGTTTTCTAGCTCATAGAAGAAAATTCATAAAATCAATCATATACCTGGCTCAGAGATAAGTTATCTCTATTGCCTATTTCTAAATCTTACTGTGCTAAAATAGAGTATCTGTCAGCTTCCCACCCTCAAGTTGCATTTTTAGAAACTTTCATCTATTACCTTTGGGCTGGGCCATATTAGTTTGGTAAAAGGATGCAGGTGCATGGTGGGGAATTAGCACATCATTAGAGGTTCCTTGTGCTAAATCACACATTGACCAAGTTTAGCTTAAGCACAGTCACCAAAAACATCACTGAATACATTCCCCAATATTGGATTACTGCCACCACTGCCTGTTTTCCTGACTTTATTCTCTTCCTCATCAAATCTACCTTGTATTCCATTGACAGTTTACATTCTCCAATCTTCTCATATCTCTCAACTTAAAACTTCTTGGCTACTTATATATCTATTTATTTGCATAGAATTCTATAATATACAAATTACTATATATATTATTTTACTTGATTGTCTGAAATAAAATGATGGGGAAATATGACATTAACCACAACAGAGGTCAAAGGGTAAAAAGTACCACTGCTAAAATTCTAACTCAAACCATTTAACTCTTGGACTGTTGCTTTCATCAACACCAAAAGCCTTAATAAGACTATCAAGACATTACAAAATTTGGACTCATCCATTTCCAACATTATATCCAGCTGTTTCCAGCTAAGTTTTCCATTCCAGTAAAGCTAGTCTTCCACAGTTACAAACTCATGGAGGGAACTTGTTTCCTCCTCTATACTCTAATCTCAACATAGAATATTCTTCAGCCTCCTTACTCTGTCTCCTGAACTAAAATCTCTGACAATCCTCTGTCTGCTTAAGGTCTAATTAAAATCCCTCACTCCCTCCAAGTTTCCTCACACTGCCACAACCCATCATGGTCTCTCTTCCTTCAGAATTCTGTGCAGTTATTTTCTCTCTCATGTGGGCATTATGACTAGGCCCTACTAACATTAAATGCTGTCTTGAGTCACTTTCAGCCTTACCCTGGCCAGAGAAAGTTACTTGAAGCTTACAGAGTGAGTTTTCCCTGAAACCCCATGTTATCATGTCACTTTCTGTTATGCTGTCACTGGGGGACAGAAAATTACCAATGTATCAACAGAATACTTTTCAAAATTGTCAGAATTGAATATAACTATTTCTCCTCAATAAAGTTTCCCTGACTCTTTTAGTAAGAATTCAACAAGTTTTCTCATATCACCATAATAACTAGTACATGCTTCTTATACAGCACTTACTTCAACATGCTACCATACCTTTGTTTGTTTGTTTATACAGTGGTACCCTGCCTTCAGCTGCATAGCTCCCTAAAGGGAAGGCAGGTAACACTCATTGTGACCAACTATGAATGAAGATTCAAATAGGCAGGCCTCAGTGCATGTTTATTATGTGGCCGGGTGAAGGAATGCCTGGATGAATGAATGAATGAAAATGTAGGTTTAGTTGAAGCCAGAACAGTTTCCCTAAATAACATTTCGCTAGCACTGAGCATCTCGAGCTATCCAACAAGAGCACTGTTAATCCTTAAACTGGCTGAACTGATTTTCAATTCTTATAAAGAGCAAAAGAAGGAAAATTTACCATGAAATAAGGTTGCCCTTAGGAAATGTTAACCACGTTATTCGGCTCTGAGTTCAGTCCCAAATCCCGTTTGATACATATTGCAGTGAAATCATGATGAGAGGCCAAACAAAAGGAAAAAAAGAAAAAAAAGGGGGGATGGGGAATGAAGAACAAAAGTTTCCATTGGACAGAAAGAATAGATGAACTCACTCAATAAAAGAAATCAAAACAAGAGTCACAGAAATGTTTTTTCAAACTACAGAGAATTTTTGAAGACCTGTTGTCATTTTACAGATGAGAAGACTGAGGTCCAGGGTGGGTTGTGAGTTGACAAAGATTAATTAGCTAATTCTATAAGCCTTCTACTTTCTCCACCATACCTTACTATCTGTCTGATATATTTCTGTTGCTGCTATATCATGAATTTAAAAGTTTTACAAGGAAGACAATAATAATGTAAACACCTCTGAGTTCCTCACTCCTCATCAATACGATTAAATAATCAGAATAGGTAGTTCACAAAGCCTTTGTCAGTATTAAATGAGATAATGAGATGAGTGTAAAGTGCTTAGGATAGGGATGGCATACTGAAAACACTGAATATTACTATTACTGGCTAGTATCATCTGCTTCAATCTCATGCCCATGTCAATATAGATCGTCCTGAAAAGCTGACATGAAATCAGAACTAGTACAAATATGACATATACAATGCCATGTCACAAAAAAGAAACTATGATAATTACACTCTACCATTACACCCTTTTTACCCTCTGGTTACTGTAAATATTACCTACCTACTCAAGTAACTCAAGGTTCTATGTGCAAAATCACATATTGTCTGTGCTCAGGTTATACTTAAGAGATTGAATTCCCACCTGTGCCCTTTCATAGCTGATACAAATACACCATGTTGTAGGGTCCACGTTCAAATGCATTTTAACTAGCCTAGATATCTTTGTTGATTTCCCAATAGCCCACCTGTAACACTGCTGTATTTCCACTCAATATCTGCCTGGGGCTAATTCATTTATTTAGTAAATATTTATTGAGCTTCTGATATGCACCAAATATTTACTTGGTGCTGGGATATGGCAGTGAAAAAAGCAGGGAAACATTCCTGATCTAGTAGAATTGCATTCTAGTAGAGGAATGTTCCAGAATCGTAAAGGGCAGAAATAAAAGTGTTTATTCTTTGGAAATGGTGTCTACTAATCCCAAAGTACAACTTCACTTACATTTCAAGAACAGGTATTTTTTAAATAAAAAGTTGCCTTTTACCTCAACATGATGCAATCTACCTGGTAAGATCATAGGCATGTCTTTCTACATTATGACCAATTGTTTTTCCTAACATGCTTTTTAACTTCCTTCTCTGCACCATGGATTCCACTTGAAAATAATATATAAAAAATGTAGTATGAGAAATATCTATTGACAATGGAGATAATAATTATGGATAACTTAAAGTAGAAATACCAACGCCATAAAAGAAAATCATATAATCATATCACCAAGGGGGGAAAAAAAAGTCATTTATAAGGCCCTTTCACTCACACCTTTTAAACCAAAAGCACACCTGTAGTTTGCAATGACACTCAAGCATTTGCACTACAACCTATCATCTGATCCCTCTACACCCACTACAATACACATATCAAACCCAAATCTAGAATGTTTAAATACAAGGAACAGTTCAAACATAATGGTATTTAACACACCTTCCAGATATCAGCAGAATGTGCTACATTTTCCATGGTAAGGTTTATGCTATTTGTAAACATTTTATTTAAAAAGCTATAAAGAAACTAGTAACTTGTAATAAGAGTGATGTGTCCATATCCACACACACATAGGCATGTAAACATAAATATGTACATTTATTATAAATCTTACAGATACAGTGGTAGCACATAATTTACAAGTAATAAAGTATCCAATAGTCTATTAAATTTCATATAGTCACTGATCGCTTAAATAATGCTTCCCTAGATTTGTGCCTATTCTTGTATCCATACCAACGTATAACTACAATTCAGCTATATGCATGTTTTTTGTGCTACTAAACACTTTTACATTTAATCTGCATGATCAACATACCGTTCATCATTTCCTTAAGTCTAGATAATCAAGAAAACAATAAATCAAGACTTGATGTGTAGTATTCAGTGTCTGTGGTGAAAATCCTCCTATCATGTCAAATTTCAAATTACCAACATGAGATCACTGATGGCAGATTTAGGAAGAGATACTCAGTAAGGTACCATTGTATGCTTTTTCTGCCAAAAAAAAAATTAGTTCATTTTTTAATGTCTAATTCTATGCTATTCTCTATGAACAACATACAATCACATAACACAATTCCTGTCCAAGAAGGGTTTTTCTGTCTATTAGGGGAAATATAAATGGGAAGAGAAAGAAGAAAATAATTCACGGAGTCATGGATTGAGACTGGTTGTATTGTGAAAGGCATTTTACCATATGAAAGTCAGCACAAAGTCCCAGCTTTATCATTTACCAGTTGTAAGAACTTACGTGTTATTTCAGCCTTCAGTGTTAGCTTTTCTCATATGTAAAAGGGGCATGATATATGTATCCATCTTTAGAATTGAGTTTGCTTTTGTGGGTTGTATAGAATAGTGCCTTGAACTTGATAAATGCTGGCTTTTTCTCCCTTATTCTGATTGGAAATCACTAATTTTTGGCTGTTGGTCAGAGGCTGCCCTCAGCTGCTAGAGGTAATCTGCAGTTCCTTCTTACATGGGTTCCCCAACACGGCTGTTTACTTTCTCAAAACTAGCAAAAGAGACGCCAGCAAGATGGATGCTATAATCTCATGCAACATACACATGTTACTTAACATGTTACACTCATGTAACCACATATGTCCTGTCACCTTCTGCCAATTTCTGTTGGTTGGAAGAAAGTCACAGGTTCTACCCACAATCTAGGAGAGGGAAAACCACACAAAGGTGTGAACACCAGGACCTGAGGATTATGGGAGCCATCTTAGGAGTTTATCTGCCATATACGTAATGATGTTCATTTTGTGAATGACACAAAAGTTGAATATGTGAGGGCATCAGGCTGAGATTGGCTGATGAATTTACCTCATCTTCATCACAGAAAATCTTGTCAACAAGATGGATACATTTTTTGGGCTTTCTTCCTTGAGTGATGCTTAAACTGGTAATAATGAGATTTGCCTTGTGACTACCTTATTTCTTTTCTATGAATGTCCAACTCTTCTCTGATTGTTAGATGCTGCTGATTGTTAGAGTCTGCTAGGACTGCCTAACGTAATATCAAATATGGGGTGACTTAACAGAAATTTATCCTCTCATAGTTCGGAAAGCTAGAAGTCCAAAATCAAGGAGTTGGCAGGTTGGTTTTCTCCTGAGACCTCTCTCCTTGGCTTAAAGATGGCTGTCTTCTTCCTGTATCTTCCCATGGTATTTTCTCTGTGAGCACAGACATCCCTGGTCTCTCTTTGTGTGTTCGAATTTCCTCTTCTTATAAGGACACGGGTCAGATTGGATTAGGGACCACGCTGTTGGCTTCATTTTAACTTAATCACCTCTTCAACCCTTATCTCCAAATATAGCCATCTTCTGAGGTACTGGGGGTTAGGGATTTAATGTATGAATGGGGAGACATATTTCAGCCCAAAACAAATGCTGTCCTTTAGAAATATTACAACATGAATGGGCTTACGATTGGACCTCACTTTACTGCTACAACTTTTTAAAATGATTTAACCATCTTGACTGTGTGATCCATTACATTTTCATGTGAAATTTTAAGTCTCAGAGATAAATTATAGTCCTCTTAAATTTGAGTTCCCAGGCAATCTGTTACTGTGGTCTCTTGTAACTAAAAAGTAAATATGTTTTATGGTCTATTTCTACCAAAAATGACAAACATACATACAAACAATAACCACAATTTTGCTAAACCCAGTGTGTCAAACCTTGTATTGAACATCTGACTTCATTTATTTAATAGAATGGAGTTCCTAAAACAAAGTCTACATGTTCTCTACTTTCACACAGCTAACATTTAAATGGGGAAGTAGGGAGGGAAGCAAGTGTTAAATAGGCAAACAAATAAATGCATATCACATTTGTAATGTGAGTTATAAAAAGTGATAAATGCTGTGAAGGAGATAATGTCAGTGGATTAACAGGAGAAGAAACTTGTTTTATACACAGTGGTCAAAGATGGCCTTTCAGAGTTAGAGACATCTCATTCAAAGCATAAGAAAGAGATAATTGTGTAAAGAAGGAAAGAAGAGTGGTTCCAAATCAAACTGTGATAGTTAATTTTATGTGTCAACTTGACTAAGCCATGGAGTGCCCAGATATTTAGTTAAACATTATACTGGGTGTTTCTCTACAAGTGGTTTTTGATGAGATTAACATTTAAATTGGTAGGCTTAGGAAAGCAGATTGCCCTTTGTAATGTGAGTGGGCCTCATCTAAACAGCTGAGGAAGTGAATAGAATAAAATGGTAGACCCTCTCCCAAGTAATGGAGGATTCTTCCTGCCTGACTGCCTTTGAATGGGACATTGGCTTTTTCCCCACCTTCAGACATGAAAGGAAACATGGTTCTTCCTGGGTCTCGTGACTGCCAGCCTTCAGACTAGAATTAAACTCTTAGCTCTCTTGTGTATCCTGCTTGCTGACGCACTCAGATGATCGTGGCACTTGCCAGACTCCACAATCACACGAACCAATTCCTTATAATAAATTAGATAGACTGGATGGATGGATGGATGGGTGGATGGATGGATGGGTGGATGGATGGGTGGGTGGGTGGGTGGGTAGGTAGATAGATAGATAGATAGATAGATAGATAGATAGATAGACAGACAGACAGATAGATAGATATCCTATTGATTCTGTTTCTCAGGGAAACTCTAATACATAGAAACCAGCAAATGCAGGGACCCCCAAGGGAAGATACACAGACTTTGCTCTGTTTGAGAACCTGAAAATACGGCACAGAGGAAATGGGGTGGAGGGAGCTGTGGAATGAAAATAGTCCAGCTCTTTTTGGTGCCATAAAGTAGCTGACACATACAGGAATTACTCAGGAGAGCTCAGTAGGCCCCAGCACTAGAAGACTGGGTAGGGAGAAAATACTTGGGTTCAAATCCCATCTTTGCCACTTACTAGCTGTGCTAGCTAAGATTCAATTTTCTAACATCAAAAGCAGCAAAGGGTTATTGCATTTGTAGACTACATGAGTTCAACAATGTTAGGTACTTAGTATCTATCACATTGTGCTCAGCAAATATTAGCAGTCTTAACATGAAACAACCCAACACATAATTTTCTCTCTTTATGTTGCTTCCTGTTTTAAACATGCATCTGAAGAGATAATTCTAATAGTTAAATTTTCTTAAGAATCTCTAATTAAGAGATATAGTTAATTTGAGAGAACTGAGAATTAAAGACTACACACAACAGCTGTGGTGAAAATCTAGGTGTTAGTTCTACTCAGAAAAATGATCCCAACATAGGTTACAAAGAACGTGTTCATGTGGTCCATTTTTGGTGTTCAACTATTACAAGAAGACAAAACATGTATTGAAAATCAGATTTTTCTCTTGTTAGCTTCACCTCCTCCCCCAAAATGCAAGACATTTTTGAAGGCTTAGAAAAGGCAGAATCTATTCTATTTTACTGGATAAAGTTAAACCTGACAGAGAGAGATATATTAAGTAAATTGAGTCAAAATCATTTAATCCACTTCCCACACAATTTCAACTTCTGTAGTAGATTACAAGGTGCTGTTTCATAACTCATCGGGCTTGATACGTGCATTGTTATATGGAACTATATTTTATTACATGGAGCCTGGCCCAGGTGCAGGACATGTCCTAACTGTACAATATGCATAGGATTTGTCCTTAGAGCAAAGTGTAACTTAGAACTCTTCTCTCACTTTGTCTTTGTGAGATTTCCAGAAGAAATATGTCAGAAATACATGTGGACTTATTTCTTGAAGGGGCAAAAGAGTGGCATGTCTTGTCATTATTTGGGGGTATAAAGAACAGGATGAATAGCAGAGAAAAATGCATCAGGTTAAAAAATATACTTTTGTTTACTCTTTGCCGAAAGGATATAAAATCCAGAAGGACAAAAATAAGTACATATTTTATATTTCTCAAAAAGCTTTAGAGGCTTTTTCTCCAAGTTTTGTGCTACACAAGAAAAGCACTCAAGTATTTCTACACAGCTGTTATCTCTCCGATTCAGCTTCCCAAGTCCTACTGGAAATCAAGGGCAAGCAAACAAACTACCCAGGTTACTGTTAGATTAATAGGTTATTGATTGATATGCTATCTTTCAAATCATCAAGGTCAGTGGACAACAATTATCCATGAACTTTGGGTTACCAAGAAATAGATTCTTGGAAAGTTCCATTCTTTCCATTATCATTATTTCCAATAATTCATTTTCCTTCAGATTACCTGATGGGAAAACAGAGCACTACAACTATTCTAAATTGAGCATCAGTATAGGCATATTGTTTTACATATGAGATTATCCCAGAGGCCTGTAATGAGAAGACTCCTATACCATCTGATCCTGAATTCACAGGGTTAGGGAATGGTGCTGTAGACGCTACTTAGAAAATACAAGAGGTAATTGCTGGCATGAGAGAGGCTTACCATCTTGTTCAATTGTGTTACACAGAAGAAAATTAATCACAGCGAGGAAAAAAACCTACTTAAAAAAATATATATGTGCTACAACTGTGCATTGTAGGAGCCAGCAACTGCTGTATTAGCCAGCAATTTGGCATGCACATGCTGTACTGCTGCTTCTCTTCCCAAACACATTACACCTGCTGCTGCCAATTTGTTCTTACTGTAAAAACCCTAGTGGTCTTGAACACCTTCTCCACTCATTTCCCTAATCTGCTGAAAACATAATCATTTAACGGATAAAAAAAAATAAATCTACTCACAAATGGCTATAGGTCATAAAAAAGTAAATGTTACTAAAGTATAAATTAGTTGTCAAAGGTCCAAGAGTGGACCTAGAATTTTTATCCTACATTTATTAAAGCTGTCAAGTGAAGCCACAAAAATATGTAAGAGAAAGGAGCATAGGCAGTTTTATTTTTCCTCTACCTAGGTTCTGTTCAAGTGGGTGGCAAAAACCTAGGTAACTAGAGGTCTATGAAACTTTCAGTAATATGCTCAAACAATATTTTCCCGTGTGTGGGAGAAGTTGGGCTGAAAAGATGCAAATTGAAATTTATGTCACCTGGAACTCAAGATGTTCCAGAAAGAATTCAATGACTCATGAAGGGAATGGTGCTAGCTATGAATAGTAGCTTAATCAATCTATGAAGAAAATGGTCTAACCAAAGAGGAAAGGAGGTCTTTTGTAAAAACCTTGCAATAACGAGTTTGGAGGGTATGAAATCAAACTCTCATGAAATGGGCATGAGCCAGGCCACTCACTGGCGGCACAGTGCAGCTTCCCCATCTGGCAGTTTCCACACTTGCTGATCTGTGGCTGCTAAATTCAAGTCAGAAACAAACAACTGAACAACTGCCCCCATAAGTTCCCTATAAAACCAATATGATTAATACAGTCCCCATGAGCATGTCTAACACACTGAAAGCTTGGCATTTTGCTTACTGCATGTCCTGCTATTGATGCTCCACCAATGTATAATTTTTTCTAACTAAAAATTAATGGCAATTTATATTGAGTTTTATATGTAAAATGCAGAGAATGAATTGCTAAGACTGAGTCTCACCTTTACTAATTTATTACCTGTGTGACCTCAAGGAAATCTGAACTCTGAACCTCAATTTCTTTGTCATAAAAATGGATATAAGAATAACATTGTCTCTCTTACCCCCAATGATCAAATAAAATACACGTGTATCCCCAATGTTGCTGGCCATGCCAATTTTACATTTCAAACGGGGTCAAATTTATCTTTAGGTCAAAACTACAGTAACTTTGATACCTTACCTGCCTACTCAAGAAAATAGCCCCTGTCACAGATGCGGTCACCTATGTTTTGAGAATCTAGAAAAGGGACTTCACCAACTGCAGTTATTCTTCCCTTTTCTTTCCTGCCCCACTTATCTCTCCTGCTGGCTAAATCTTGCTAGGAAAAGGTAGCCTTGCCCCCACTGTGCAGCAATTATTTTGAGCTTTCTCTCTTTCCATAAAGTATCAACCCAGGCAATGGAGCAGAATGGAAAAGAAATGCCTTGCCACCCCGTCCAACTGTCTGGCTTCTCCAGTCCCTCACCTCAAGCAAACCTCATCAAGGTTTTCCAATTTCCAGACACAGGTCCTGAGCAACTATGTGAATACAAGCAAACACTGGTGATGACTGTAAGGTGGGTGCAATATACAAATAGCACATGAAGCTGAAATGCCTGTTTATGTGTGGATGCACTCATTTACTCAACGAATATTTAATTTAACAAGTATATTGAACTATCTACATGTGTAGAGTGGAATCAAGAAACAATATTACTTGGCTCATAAAGTAACTTTCAATTCTACTTTTTTTGGGGTAATCCTTTCTTCCCCCAAATTGTATCTCAGAAAGTTCCCATAGCCTTTTCCATTTTTTTTCTGGTATTAACACTGGCATTATTAGATACTATATAATTTAATAATTAAATAATTCTATTACAATCAAAATTAAAACTTCAGTCTCTCAGTAAGTTTAATTTTCTCTTCATCCCTCTCCAGCTCTCACCTCAGCCTTAGAAACCTCTGGGGGAAAAGGAGGGTATAGGCTCTGTCTTTGGCCCTTCTTATTCTATATGCCCTGTACTCTCCTTTTATAACAGGGAGCAAGTATAAAGGAAAAGAGAATAAGAGTTTTTTTTTTTCTTTTCTATATAACATTTTTATAAATATATCTTTTTATTTTAAAGCAGTTTTAGATCATCAGAATAACTGTTAAGATAGTAAAGAGAGTTCCCATAAATCCCATACCCAGTTTCTAGTCTTACCAACATATTTTATTCATATGGTTCATATGTTATAATTAGGAATATTATTATTATCTACACTGATGAACATTGATACTTTATTATTATCTAAAGTTCAGACTTTATGCAGATTTTCTTAGTTCATTTCTCTGTTTTAGGATTCCATCCCACATACCTTATTTTATTTAGACATTGTATCTCCTTAGGATCCTCTTGTCTGTGACTTTCTCAGACTTTTTCAGTTTTCTATGACAAGTTTTAGGACTGGTCAATTGTTTTGTAGAGTGTCTCTCAACTGAGATTTGTCTGATGTTTTTCTCATAATTAAACCAGGATTTGGGGAGGAAGTCTACAGAAATGGAGTATCATTCTCATCACATCATGTCAAAGGTACATATTATCAGTATGACATATCACTATTGATTTGACCTTCATCACCTGGATGAGGCACTTTTTGTCAGATTTCTCTGAAGTTATCCTTCTTTTCTTCTTTCCCTATGGTAGTTTTTTGGGGAAAAGAAAAGTCACTAAGTGCAGACCATATTAAGAGTGGGAGTTATGCTCCACCTCCTTGAGGGCAGAGTATCTACACAAATTATTTAGAATTTTGCTATATGAGAGACTTAGCTACTCTCCCACATTTATTTATTTATTCAGTCATTTACTCATAACTGTATGGAATCATGGGTACTTACTTTAAACTTTGAGTTATAAGCCAATTACTTCATTTTGTTGCTAAAATTCTTCCAGCTTTGACCATTGAGAGTTCTTTCAGTTGGCTCCTGGACTCCTTTGACACACCCGTAGCATTGCGTGTGTGGTGGTGGGGGAGGAATGAAGGGATGGGATTGCTGTTGTTGTTGTGTGGTGTTGGTGGTGGTATCACTTTCTCACTTCCTGGAAGCAGGAGATGCTCAGGGCCTATTTTATGCATTCACTGTCTTAGCCCTAGGCTCAGGCTAAATTCAGTTGTTCTTGGTTCCTTTCACTTAAGAATGATGTCAGAAAACAAGATCTTTGTTTTGTTTTTTAGTCATTTAATGCTGCCAATGATTCTTTCTTGGCTGTCAAATGCTCGCTTTTTAGAAGATGCTCTTTCTTCTTTATGGAGTGCTTTTATGATTTATTCAGAGAAGTGCCTATTGGAAATCTACTACTGCACATTCCTAGCACAGTTGACATTCTCTTGGCTTAACACCTACACCTCCCCTTTTAGATATTGCTTCTGGTGGGACAGCCTACACAAACTCTCTCTGTGGGATTATCCAGGAAAGCAAATCTCTTGTCTGAGGCATTTTCAAAGCTAAGCAAGCCCACAGGACAAGTAGTCATATCCACTGTCATATATTCTTGCTCAACCATTGGAGGAAGTTCAGCATGTGGCCCCCTCCTCTTGCTTTGCTATCAGGAGAAGTTCCAGAAAGCAGCTCACAGTTAGATTTTACTACGTGTAAATCAAGCAGTGGTTCATGTGTCATCCACACTCTAGGGCCATGAGTTATTTCTTTGAAGTATCTCTTTCCATGACTTGAGTTAGGAGGCAGGCAGAGAGCATAAGAGATTAGAGAGAATATTATGACTATCTCCAAAAAACAATTTACACTAAACATGTTAATATTATTATTATAATACTTTAAGTTCTGGTGTACATGTGCACAATGTGTGGGTTTGTTTCACAGGTATACATGTGCCATGAGGGTTTGCTGCACCCTTCAACTCGTCATTTACATTAGGTATTAGGAGAAATAACTAGACACTTTTCTACAGAATCCTTAAATTGGGCCAGGAGTGGTGGCTCATGCCTGTAATCCCAGCACCTTGAGAGGCCAAGGCAGGCAGATTGCTTGAATTCAAGTGTTGGAGACCAACCTGGGCAACAAGGCAAAATGCTGTCTCCACTAAAAACGCAAAAATTAGCTGGGCATAATGGCTCATGAACCTCTGGTCCCATCTACTCAGGAGGCTAATGCAGGGAAATTGTTTGAGCCCAGGAGGCACAGTTTGTACTGAGCCAAGATCGCACCACTGCACTCCAGCCTGGGCAACAGAGCTAGGCCCTGTCTCAAAAAAACAAAAGGACAACAACAATGAAATAGAATCCCTAAGTCTCCTTGTGTATAACCCAGAGGCAAGAGAGGGACAAAGTGTCCCAGAACCTGTTGGGAACCATACGTTTTGCAAGTCCTGGATAAATGAACTAACAACTCTCTGTAAAAGTGGTAATTCTTGCCTTCTCCATCATTTCCAACAGCATTTTGAAAGCAGATAAAGGCTCACACTTTAACATTCTGTTCCATTAACAAGCACCTGCAACACACAAGGCTAACAGCTAGGTGCTGGGTATTATAAACTAAGAATAACACACAGGCTAGTGGTAGTAAGTATTGCAAGTAAAGAAGAAGTTTCAGTATTTTTATGTTATAGAGATTAATATATAATACTGAGAAAGTATATAGAAGAGGCACTTATTTTACCCTGTGAGGAGGAAGGAGAGAATTAATGAGATAAGAAGGCAAGGAAGGCTTCTGAGGAGTGATATTTAGGGTGATATCTGAAGAATGTATTTGAACCAGCCAGGAAAGAGGCAAGTGAGTGCTACAAGTAAAGAAATAGCATGTACAAAAGCCTGAAAGTCAAGGAGGGCAGTGCTTGTTAGTAAGACTACAAATTCTGAAATATGGTGGAAGTGTAGGATGTGAGAAGAGGTATATTGAGAACTGAGGCCAGAGAGCATATGGGACCCTGAATGCTATTTTCAAAATGGGGAGGCTTTGATGGGAATCACATGGTAAACTGTGAATAAGCTTATGGATATATTTGTGTTGAGTTGGTGGAATCTTTTTCCACTGTGAATTAACTGATTTTTTAAATAGAAGTAAACTAACCACAGGGAACACCGAGGGTTATCCTGTAATGGCCAGTGGGTAGTAAGGAGAGAAAATCAGAGAAAGAAAGGAGATAATATCCCATCCATTTTTAAGAGGTCATACTTTTTTATATCACTGGTTTCCATAACACTCACCATTTTTGGTGGTTGTGATTAGGTATACATTTATGATGTTTGATCTTACCTGGATTGTAGTGATATTTAAATGGTACTGAAAAAGAAAGCCCTTTCACAAAGGGGTTTTGCTATCTGAAAAGTCTTCTATTTAAAAAATTGAATCAACAATTAATAATATTCTGAAAAAAAGGTACCAGTTTTTCAGATGAGCTCATTGGTGAATGCTACAAAACATTAAAAGAAGAAATGATACCAATTCTTTTTTAAGAAAAAATTTTTTTAGTAAATAGTATGTGTATATACTTATGTGTTACATGAGATATTTTGATACACGCATGCAATGCATAATAATCACATCAGGGTAAATTGGATGTCCATCACCTCAAGCATTTATCCTTTGTGTTACAAACAATCCTATTATACTCTTTTAGTTATTTTTAAATGTACAATTAAATTATTTTGACTCTAATCCCCGTTGGCCTATCCAATATTAGATATTATTCATTCTTAACCATCCTTTCCAGAAAGTAGGAGCAGAAAGAACACTTCGTCTTATTCTATTATGACAGAATTACTTTAATATAAAAACTAGATAGAGACACTAGAAGAAAGGTAAACCATAGACCAGTATCTGTCATAAATATAAATGCAAAAATGCTCAACAAAAATATATAGAATATCATATCTAACTCTGCATGAACAAGTGATATTTATTTCAGTTATGCAAGTCTGGGTCAACATATGAAAATCAATGTAATTCACTACCTCAACAGGCAAAAATAAGAAAAACTATATGATTTTATCAAATACAGAAAAAGCATTTCTATAAAATTCAACATGCATTCATAATAAAAACTCTCAGCAGAGTAGTAATAGAGTAGAACTTCTTTAACTTATCTACAAACAACCTTCAGTTAACATTATACTTAATGGTAACTAACTAGATACTTTTCCTCTAAAATCAGGGAAAAGGCAAGAATATCCTCTTACCCATTCCTATCCAACTTTGTACTGGAATTCCTAGATAGAAAATGGAAATAAAAATAAAATTTAAAGAGAAGAAATAAATTTGTCTTTTGTTTTTGTTGTAAATGACATGACTTATATGTAGAAAATACTAAAGAACTAATAACAAGAACAATAAACTACGGAGACAAATAAGGAAGTGTAGCACTGGTGCAAGATACAAAGTTAATATACAACAGTCAATTTCTTTGCTATACATTAGCAATGAACGACTTGAATTTCATGTTAAATATTTTATAATTTTATAATATATAAATTGTATAATTCTATATAATTATTAATTCCAAAAAATGAAATAAGAATACATTTAACAAAATATGCATGCGATCTATATTTTTGCAGAAAACTACAAAAATCTGATGAAATAAATCCAAGAAGATCTAAATAAATGAAAAGATATCCCATGCTCATAGATTGAAAGACTCAATACTATCAAGATGTTAATTCTTCTCAAATAGGTCTATAGGTTCAATAAAACCCCAAAAATCTCAGCAATTAATTTTGTAGAGATCAGCAACAGCAACCCAATTGTAAATTTTTTATGGAAGAGCCAAAGAAATAGAATAGTCAACACAATACTGAAAAGATGAACAAAGTTATAGGATTTATACTATCTGATTTTAAGACTTATTACAAAACTACAGTTATCAACAGAGGTTGTAATGGCAAAAGAGTAGAAAAAAATAGAAGAATGAAACAAATAGATAACCCAGAACTAGACCCACACAAATATAGCCAGCTGATTTTTTCCAAAGAAACAGACAATTCAATAGGGAAAAGACAGTCTTTTCAACAATGTGTCAGAACAACCGGACATCCATATACATTAAAAATAACCAAGCACAAGGCTTACATAACAAAAAGAAACATAGACCTAAATGTAGAATACAAAAACTATACTTGATGTCCTTTTATTTGGTGGTGAGTTCTTAGATACAACAATAAAAGTTCAAGCTGTGAAATAAAAATGTGATAAATTGGACTTTGTTAAAATCAAAAACTTCCTCTGCAAAAGACACTATTAAAGTATCAAAAGACAAGACACAGACTAGAATAAAATATTTGCAGAACACATATCTGACTTATATCCAAAATATACAGACAACTCTTAAAAGAGTAAGAAATTTTTCAAAATGAGCAAAAGATCTGTACAGATAGCTCAACAAAAAATGAATACAGATATCAAACAGCATACGAAAAACTGATCCACATAAGTTTTCCTCGAGAAATTTCGAATTAAAAAAACAAGATACCACTACATGCCTACTAGAGTAACTAAAATCCAAAAAGACTGACAATACCAATTCCTAGTAAGGATACAAACCAACAGTAGTTTAAACTCACTGTTGGTGAGAATACAAAATGGCACCACTACTTTGGAAGACAATTTGGCAATTTCTGAAAAGCTAAAGATAACCTTACCATAAGACCCAGCAATTGTGCTTCCAAATATTTACCCAACAGATTTGAAAGCATGTTTCCCTAGAAACTACATGCAAATTTTTATTGCACATTTTTTCGTAATCACCCCAAACTGGAAGACAACCAAAATGACCTTCGATAGAAAAACAAACTCTGGTACATCTATAAAATATAAAATGAGATACTCACCAATTAAAAAATAAGCTGTTAAGACTCTGGAAGGATACAGATACATCTTAAGTACATATTATTAAGTGGAAGAATCCCTTCTGAAAAGACAGAACTATAAATATAGCAAAATGTTCATTGGTCGCCAGGAACTGATGAGACAAGGAGGAAGGATTGAATAGGTGAAGCACAGGAGAATTTTAGAGGAGTATTTACATAGCTATTCTGTGGGATATCATAATGGTGAATACATGACACTATGCCTTTTTCAAAACCCATAAAAATTCACAGCACAAAAACTGAAACTTAATGTATGCAGAATTGTTATAAAATCAATTAGAAGATGGAGGGAATCCCAAGATACAATGCAGAATTTTCTTTTAAAAAATGTCTAGTTATATTACAAATGTATAAAACAACTTCACTGAAGAGAGTGGTAGGAGAAGGTATTGACCAAGCAACTTTGCAAATGTGTGTAATGATTAAGACTGAAAACAAAAGGATCTGTACATAAGCACTGTACTCTAGTTGATAAAATTGTTTTGCCCATGGGAGTTTAGGTTAACAATTCTAATACTGACACATGTGTATGCTGAAATTGAAAAATTAAGCACATGGATGACATGTGTTGGAAGCCAGATTTCTCATTGTTGGAAAGGGAGATTACAGATTAGCAACAGGAGGAGGCTAGAATGATCATCTGTTAATGGATTAGAGTTAGATTAATAGGTATAAACTAATATTTAGCTTAATATTATATATAATACATAGAGGTTACATAAAGATATTCATAAATGTGTACATATATACAGGTTACTCTAAAAACATACATTTCCTTACTTTTTCCGTGGACACAGTCTAGTAGCAACGAAACAGAGCCTAGTTGCAATGACACCTCAATAGCAACAAAGCACAGCCAGTGCCAGATCTTGGTTCTTTTATATCATTCTCAAAAAAAAAAAAAAAACTAGGAATACTTAGAGAAACAGATGAATAGATAATTTTCTGGATGTGAAAAGAAGTATAGAAGGTGAGGCTGGTAGTTCCAGAAAAAAAGGAAGTGATCAAAAAAAAGAAAGGGAAAAAAACTCAGGTCAGGCCTGGTGACTCTCAGTGTAATCCCAGCTCTTTGAGAGGCTGAGGCGGGCACATCACCTGAGCCCAGGAGTTCTAAGCCAGCCTTGGCAACATGGCAAAATATTTAAAAATTGGTCAGGTGTGGTGGCACACAGCTGTAGTCCCAGCTACGTGAGAGGCTGGGGTGGGCTGAGAAGTCGATGCTGCAGTGAGCTAAGATCGAGCCACTGCACTCCAACCTGAGTAACAGAGCGAGACCCTGTTCCCATACCTCCCTCAAAAAAAAAAATAATCATTTAATGATAGGTTTATTCAAAAGAACAAAGGGGCCAATTGAAGGTGCTCCCAGTGGCCAATGTTACAAAAACTTCAGCAACTAAATAAATAAAGCAATAATAGATTATAACCCAAAGTATAAAATAAATAACCTAACATCCATACTGATATAAATAAATAATTGAATAAATAAATGGAGAAAGGGCAAATCTTCAGTACACAAGAATTCCAAATAATGTATGTAGAAACTCAGCCCTCAAGGAGATGGAGCAGAACACTCCTTAAATGTGGTCTGTGTACAGTGATTTCCTTCCAAAAAGTACTATGGCAAGAAGAAAAAAAAGAGTAAATTTACATGGGAGGTCCTGAAAAACACTGTCTTATCCAAGTGATCCACATGAACCTCAATAGTGCTAGGTAATGTTGATACTATGTGCCCTTCATATGATGTGATGAGAATGGTCTTCCTCATAAAAACACATAACCCTAGACTGACCTATGAGAAAAGTCCCAGACAAATTCCAGTAGAGAGACATTCTACAAAAAGCCTGATCAAAACTGTCAAGGTCATAAAAACAAAGAAATGTGAGAAACTGTCATAGCCAAGAAGAAACTAGGGATATGTGATGATTAAATAAACTGTAGTTTCCTGGATAAAATCCTGGAACAAAAAGAATATTAGGTAAAAACTATGAAAATCTGAATGAAGTATGAGCTGTAGATAAAAATAAGGTATCAATACTGGTCCACTAATTATACTAAATGTACTATACTTGTACAAAATGTTAATAACAGGGGAAGGCTTATATGAGACACATGGGAACTTTGCATAGTACCTTTCGAACTTTTCTGAAAATCTAATTTTTTTCTAAAATTACAAGTTTATTTTAAAGCTGAGTTGCAGCAAATATGTGTTTTTTCAAGTAATTCCCAGGTGACAACCCAAGAATGTAGGTGTGTAAACCAACCATTCCTTAGAACTCCAATATACAATTGCTTTTAGAATGGTTTCTCGAAAGACTTCCTATTATATTTGACTTCACTATTTTAAGATTGAAAAATAATAAATAGCAATTAGCATATTGACACTTGGCTGTCTTCTCTTGTTTTTTAAGTAAATGAAACAATTCAACAGATACTTTCAAATAAAAAGTTCTTATTTTTCTAATAATAAGAATGTTCTTTAGAAAGCAACAAACGATAAAGATCTGTGTGATTTGTTCAAAGGATCTTAAATAACCATCATTCAATAAACAAATTTAAGTAAATGAGTGTATATTAAGTTTTCTTTTTTCTATTTCTATGGAATCAGTTCAAAGTTCCTTCTATCCATAGACTAGAAATATTTTCTTGAAATATTGTATTAGAGATTTGAACTTAGGCAGTCATCTTTTTTTTTTCTTTTTAAGTGGAAGCATGGTGTGGAAAAGTAATTGAAGCCTTTTTCAGGAAAGACCATGAAATAAGACTGATTTTATTCTTGTTGAGTTGGAGTAAGGAAATGCTGAATTTATAGGATCAAAGACCATGGTAGGCTGGGTACAATGGCTCATGCCTGTAATCCCGGCACTTTGGGAGGCTGAGGTAGGAGGATTGCTTGAGGCCAGGAGTTCAAGACCAGCCTGGGTAACATAGTGAGACCCTATCTCTACAAAATAAAAACAAAAAATGAGCCAAGTGTGGCAGTGCATGCCTTTTCTCTCAGCTACTCAGGAGGCTGAGATGGGAGAATCACTTGAGCTAGGGAATTCAAGGCCGCAGTGAGATGTTATCACGTCACTGCACTCCAGCCTGGGTGACACAGTGAGATCCTATTTCAAAAAAAAAGAAAGAAAAAGAAAGAAAAACCACGGTAGTGTAAATTCAATTATGAAGGGGGGGATTTTTGGATTTTAGGGAAAAACTAGTCTGCATCATTTTCACCATTTATTTAAAATATGAGGCAGTAACACTGTATTAGGGAGTCAGAGGAAGCTTAATCCTGACAGATGATGAGGTTAAATAGGGAGATTAGAAGGGATTATTTCAAAGTTTCTATGCCTGTAACTGACCTCTTCACCCTCCCCTACAAGTTTCCTCACTCAGTCACTTCTTTAACCTTCTCAGAATTTATTACCTTGACCTCTTTCTTTCTCCTTATCAGCCCCCATTTGACCTTTATTCTTCCAATCCACAGACCTACCCATCATTTTAGTGACTCTCTGGCCAGTATCTTCAATTTTCTCATCTCACTTTCCTGATATATACTTTAATCCTGTATCAATCAACTCTATTTTCTCATTGCTGAACCCTAGGCCACTGCATATGACTGGCAAAAATCACCACCCTGTAGCCTGTAAACTCCAGTAAAACTCCATAGAGTTTTAGCCATAATGGGACCTACAATACAGCATGCTTTCCATTCTTCCACTTTCTCTTTTTCTCCATAGAATTTGTTTTTCTCTTTTTATAACAATATTGTTATCATTGAATTATTCCATGTTCATTTAAGAAAATAAGCAGCATATAAAATAAAAAGTCAAAGAATCCCTTCACTCTATTTCCCACTCCATAGTTATTTATATATTCTTCCAGAATGTTCTCAGCATAAATACACACACACACACACACACACACACACACACACACACACGGGATCACACTTTAAATAGTATTGAACTATTTGTTTTATTGCTTATTATATCTTAGATCTTTTCACATCTCTACAACCAGATTTTCTTCATTCTTTTTAATAACTAGATGGTATCCATTTTATTGGTATGCCATAATAAATTGAACTAGTTACTGATTGGTGGACATTTAGAAATTTAACAGAATCTGAATCCATGTTTTCTAATTTGTAACATGAAAATAAAAATATTAACAATTCCATTTAACTCAAGATTGTAAACATTGTTGAAAAATGAAGCAATTGACAGCATTTGTTACAAAAAGGAAATAACATTGCACCAGACATTTCTCAGAGTAGATCTTTATTTTTTGTTGAATTATTTCTTGAGGTAAATTTTTAGAAATGTGTTTACTGAGGCAAAGTAAAGAACATTTTTGTAGTGCTTGGTATGCATTGCCATTTTACATTTTAAAAGGTTTGCATCAATGTCCAATGCCCACAGCAATAAAATAATAGCTAATATTTTTCAAATGTTTATTAACTCATTTGTTTCTTACAAAAATTCTATAAGGTGGATATTATGGTCAACTCCATTTATTCAGATGAGAAAACTGAGACACAGAGAGAAAGCAGCATGCTCCAAATTACATGGTTAGTAAGGAGTGAATCTGGATTTAAATACAGACAGCCTTACTTTGGGGAGCTGGACCACTTATTATTGCCTTTCATTGATTAACTATGTGTATTATATCAAACATTTAGATGTTATAATTCTAGAGGACAATAAAAGGGGAGCATGAGGCCAGGCACAGTGGCTCACGCCTGTAATCCCAGTACTTTGGGAGGTTGAGGCAGGCGGATCACCAGGTCAGGAGATTGAGACCATCCTAACATGGTGAAACCCCATCTCTACTAAAAATAAAAAATTAGCCGGGTGTGGTGGTGGGCACCTGTAATCCCAGCTACTTGAGAGGCTGAGGCAGGAGAATTGCTTGAACCCAAGAGGCGGAGGTTGCAGAGAGCCAAGATCACGCCACTGCACTCCAGCCTGGGTGACAGGGCAAGACTCCGTCTCAAAAAAAAAAAAAAAAAAGAAAGAAAGAAAGAAAAAATAGGCAGAGCATGAATGCAGTAAACACTATCTCAAAGTTGCTTCATTTTTATTTCTTTGACTATTAGCTGTAATGACTTTTCCATTGTGTCAGTTATTGTCACTATTTTGCATTTTTTTGTATTTTCTTTTACATAAAATGCCTATTTACATAAGTTTTCTGTAATAGTGGAAATTATATAAGTTTGGTACATTACCTAATTTTTAGTTATAGGGAGGTAGATGTTGAGCCTTTACTCTCTTAGTGGTATTTCCTCTCCCTGCCTATTTGTTCCTGACTCTTGCCCTTGGATGAAGTGGCTCCTTAGGCAGCTCCCACAAAGAGTCTGGGCTCAACAGGCACCTTCTTACTGACAGATTCTACAGCTACAAATTAATATATTAATGACAGAGGCCCTAGAATGGTGGAATTTTTAACATTTCCCCTCTGTGAATACACCTGTCCTCTAAAATGTCCTCAGTAGTGTATAAAAGTCAAAGGTTAGAAAATTATTTTTATCATAGCATGATGGAATATCAAAGTACAAATGTACACAGTTGAACTATACTTAATGGGAACATAAAATTTATTTTATGTTTATCCAACTAAAATTGGTCATTTTGAGAAGAAGAGAGTGTACTGTTTTTTATTTTACTTTGGGAAAGTAAACAAACAGATCTGCCCTGAACAACCTGGACACACAGTCACCCTGGCCAAGGTAAACAATCAACTTGGCAATGTACAGGTAATTAAGCAGTCATCTGAGGGAACAAATTTTGCTTTGCTCTTCACAGCAGTAGCTTTCCCTGCATTTTTGGTCACTTAGCATCACTTTCCTTATTATAAATCCACCTGACTACTTCTTTATGAAAAGCTGAAGTAGATTCTATGTATTTATTTATTTATTTATTTTTATTTTTTGAGATGGAGTCTTGTGTGGAGTGCAGTGGCACAGTCTTGGCTCACTGCAACCTCCACTTCCTGGGCTCAAGCCATCCTCCCACCTCAGCCTCCTGAGTAGCTGGGATTACAGCCACACACCACCCTGCCCGGCTAATGGTTGTATTTTTAGTAGAGACAAGGTTTCACCATATTGCCCCAGGCTGGTCTCAATCTCCTGGCTTCAAATGCCTGCCTCAGCTTCCCAAAGTGCTGGGATTATAGGCATGAGCCACGGCGCCCAGACATATTTCTTTTTTTAATAAAAAAGACCACAATAATTATTCCCATGCCTGCTTGTAATATGATTCTTCCACTTATTCCATTAAAGATAAAGTCTATATTCTCTTCCCTTGAATTTGGACTGGTCTTGTGACATGCCTTGGACATGCGGAGGAAGCGATATTATGTGATGTTTGGGACCTAGGCCTCCAGGCACTTTGCAGCTTCCTCCTTCATCCTCTTAAAATGCTGCTCTGAGACCAATGACATATGAAGAAGCTCAGAATGAAGCCCTCAGCAGCTGGGCCCATTTGTTCTAGCAAAGGTCAGTCCTAGCTGACCACCAGCTGAGTGACTGGGCCCAGGTAATGCCAGCAGAAGAGCCATCCAAGAAACCCACAAACTTGTGAGAAAAGTGACTCACATTTTGTTTTAAGCCAGTATGCTTTGGTCAGTTTGTTATATAATAAGTGAAAAACAATGCTTAAAATTTGCAAATGCAGAAAAAGGGTAAGAACTTCCCATTTATACTTGTAGTTTAATTACAACAATAAAGCCATTTGGGATTCATCTAAAATACCAAGTTTTAAAGACTGTGCAGGTTTTAAAACCACCACAATCCTTAGCACATGGTCTCTCTGCTATCCGCTAAGGCAGCAAGCTTGCCCTGGCCAGTTCTTTGTGGAAATCAATAAAGTAGAAGGCTTAGTTTATACCAAGTCAGGGACCATGCTCATATCCCTACAGGCTTCACAACACACAGATTGAAGTGCTTTATTTTCTGCTTTTTGTTTTGGCCTCCAAAGTTACTGTCATCTCAGTTACCCTCAAACGAGCAACATGTTTTCCTGCCTAGGCTCCACAGCTACTGTTATGTATTAAAAGGTACTATTATGATGGACTAAGTATTGGACTAGAGGATTTACACAATCTTATCCAACTCTCAAAACAGAGATATAGGTGGCATTGGAGAAAATAAATTCCTGGCCCAGGTTTTCCCAAATAGTACCTGACAGGACCAGGACTGCAATTCAAGGACGATGTTACCCCCAGAACTTGTAGGAGTTCCTGTTTATTATTATCTGTCTTAATGTTCAAATGAAGAAGGTTCTGATTTCTTCAAAGAGTCTTTGAGATCTGCAGATTTCATGTTTCCACACATGGAGAACAATGAACTAACAGAACTGTCTTAACTATGTGGATCAATGGTGACACCATTGACTGGGGGTAGGGATTAGGTGTTCTTAAACATTTCATAATAAATTGTCTATGCTGTTCAAATAATGTCAGAAAAATAATAATTGAGATGATAAATAGGCCTTAAATGAGTGAAGTCCAGGTGATTTTTCACTTGAATGACTCCTTGAATCACTCAGAACTCCTCTTTATCCTGAACTACAAAATCTCCTCTGAGGTAGGATTAAATTCTGGAAGGTAGTTGTCAGCAGGTTTCAAAATCAGACATGCTGCATATAAATCCCTGAATCCATAAGCCCCTTTCCATTTGGGGAAGCTTAATGAATATCATAAGTCATTTAAGAATCTGTGGTAACTCATTAGAAGTTTATATACACAGTGACAGAGTATCTATTTATCTATCTTTAAGACTACCGTGTCTTCCTCTGAAACAACAAGATCTACAACAGGCAACAGCAACTAAAATACCTCCAAGCTGGGAGCTAATTCCCTTTTATAAACAAGAATTTACAGTTTGAAAACAAAATGTTCCCAACTTACAGAAAATTTATTGTAGAAACGTCACTATTCTAGTATAAAAAACAAAACAAGCAAAAAAATGAAGACAGTCTTCCTGCATCAAGAAAAGTGAAGCAATTCTAGTTCGAGATGGCTAACTAGAAACATTGCACACCTGTCCTCTCCAGAAAGAAAAACCAAAATTATGAATAATCATACCATGAATAGAACACCTAGGAGAGGACACTAGAGTCCAACAGAGAAGTCACGGAGACCACCAGAGGCACAGAAGGAGAGGGAAGCACGCAGCCAGCTCAGTTGACGTTGGCCAGGAGCCCCCAGGGGCTTGGTATTATAGGGAAAGGGTAAGTGAGAGAACTTCAGTGGTCCACATCCCCACCGCCGCCTGCTGCAATCCCAACCACAGGAGAGTTATGTTACTCACATAAACTGCTGACACTACCACGGGTGATGATTCGGAGACACCACAAGGGCATTATACCAGACAGGAAACTCACACTAGGTCATTCACCTCCTCACCTCTGAGACTTAAGCAGCTGCAGCTGGGCACCATTTTTAGAAAATAGTCATCACAGGACAGAATCCAGCCTGGGAACAACCCCCATATATCCATATCCATGTCCCCATTGACAATTCCCATTTCCACCCAAAGGACTACAGTGGCACAGCACTGGCTAGATCCAAGGATGCTGGAGAGTACCCAGTACTCCAGCCCACAGGGAGTAGTATTCCTCATGGAAATGACAGTATAAATGCACAAAATTGCAGCCCCTAGGACAAAGGAAACCAAAGCACATGTTTCTAGAGCCCAGGAGCTCCCTTTGGGGCTGAGACAAGCGATCCCAATCTCCTCAGCAGCACAACCTTTGTGCTTGGCCTTGTAAGCAGAGAATGAGAGCTCCTCCCACTGTGAGCTGCCTCTGTGCTCAGGCTCATGCACAGAGAGCAGAACCCCTTCTGCTCCTCCAGACAGTACTGCAGGCCTACCACTACTGCTGCTGCTAGAGGCTGAGGTAGGTGAATCAGAGGACTGCCTGTTTGGGGCTGGGAGTGCCAACTGCACCCTTGCTGGTTGCATGGCCTCCATGCTTAGGCTTGCATGTGAAAGGTGGGATCCATCCCCTTCTTTGTATAGTGCTGTGATGTTGCTGCCACAGAGAGTGAGAGAGCCTGATAATTGTGTGTCTGGGGCTGTCAGTAGTGAGGCCATACCACAGCCACTACCAATACCAGTAAGCACGTATTGGGACCCAGTTGATCATCTTGCCACGGCAACTTCCGTCGCCTACACCACAATGGCTTCCCAGGTTCCTGAGTACCCTCTTACCCACCCAACCCACCGCTGTCACTACTGAAATCAAAGTAAGCTCAGCATCAGTCTGACTGGCTGCTAACACCAGTGCCAACATAAGCCACCCAATATTAGCCCACTGCTGCCACCAATTGGGGCCCAAAGACTGGCCCAGTTGGCATCTTTGTCTTCAGCAAACCTTCACCATAGCCTTCATTAATAACTGTACCCTAAACTACTGAAGAAATCAGAGATACTACTGATGCTATTTACAACCAAAAAAATCATACAGAGAACATGCTATGGCACATACCCAAAATCAAAGCCAAAGAGCCCTACCCAAACAACACAATTGTTTGAACTTCAGGAAAAAGTCTTCCCCTATATAAGTAAACTCAAAAATCTAGAAGAAGCCACTACCAGTGGCTGTGCTACCAGAAGCACAGACAGCAACATAAAGACACAGGAAGCATTAAAAAGCAAGAACATAATACACCTCCAAAGGATCATAAGAATTTCTTAGCAACAGATCCTAATAAAAGAAAAATTGCAAAATCTCAGGAAAAGAATTCAAAATACAAAAAAATCTCAGTAAGATTAAAAACTTGTGAAAAAGAAAAGAATACAAAGAAATCAGAAAAAAACAATTTATACTATGAGTGAGAAATTTGCCAGAGATACATATCATAAAAAGAACCAAATAGAATTCTGGAGCTGAAGAATTCCTTTAATGAAATAGAAGGTACACTCAATAATAGACCAGACCAAGCAGAAGAAAGAATTTCAAAACCTAAAGACAGATTTTTTTGAAGTAACTCAGTCAAATAAAAATAAAAAAGAATAAAAAGAATGAACAAAGTCCTCATGATATATGAGAAACTATAAAGTGACAAAATATGTGAATTATTGCTATCCCCCAAAGCAAAGAGAAAAGCGTTCAAAAAACTATTCAACAAAATAATAGAAGAACATTTCCCAAGTCTAGGAAGAGATCTTGACACCCAGATTCAGGAGGCCCAGAAATCCTCAATCAGACACAATGCAACAAAGTCTTCTCCATGGTACATTAAAGTCAAACTGTCTAAAATTAATGACAGGTACTTTTTCTTCAAGTTGCCCACTTGGATCTCTTCCAAGTGCAATAAACAAACAAACAAACAAACAAACAAATAAATAAATAAATAAATATAAAGTCAATGACAAAGAAAAACTTTTAAAATAGTGAAAGTAAAGTGTCTAGTCACCTACAAAGGAGTCCCCCATTAAACTAACTGTGGAGTTCTCAGCAGAAACCTTACAGGTCAGGAGAGAATGGGAGGATATATTCAAAAGGCTGAAAAATACTCTAATACACAAGGGTACTATATCAAGCAAAATTATCCTTCATACATGAAAAGAAATATTCTTTCACAGATGAGCAAATGCTGAGGTAATTCAATACCACTAGACCTGCCTTACAAGAAATGCTCAGGAGAATCCTAAACTTGGAAGTTAAAAGATAGTAGTTATCATCATGAAAACATATGAAAATATAAAATTTACTATTAAGTACATACAAATAAGTAATTAAAAAGACTCAAATGATAGTTACTACCATAGAAAAAGCATATCACAAGGACGATCAAGAGAAAAATAATAAAGAATATACTAAGCCACCAGAAGAAAATTAATAATACAGCAGAAACAAAACCTCACACATAAATAACAACTCTTGAATACAAATGGATTAAATTTTCTACTTAAAAGATATAGACTAACTGATTAGATTAAAAATGATCCAACTACATGCTGCCTACAAGAAACACATTTTACCTATAGAGGCACATATAAAATAAAAGGTTTGAGAAGTATACTGCCATGCAAACTGAAACCAAAAACAGGCAAGACTAGCTATATTTAAATCAGATAAAACAGACTTTTAAGTCACTAACAGTGAAAAAAAGGCAAAAAAGGGCATTATATAATAATAAAGAGATCAATCTACCAAGACAATACAAAAATTCTAAATATATATAGGCACTGAAAACTGGGGCACCCAGATTTATAAAGCAAATCTTACTAGATCTAGAGAGAGACAGACTTTTATACAATCAAAATGGGTGAATTTCCACATCATACTTTCAGCATTAGACAGATTATCAGGAGAGAAAATAAACAAAGAAACATTGGACTTAAGCAAGCAAAACTGTACTTTAGATCAAATAAGCCTAACAAACATTTACAGAACATTTCATCCAATGACTGAAGAATACACATTCTTATAAACACATGGAACATTCTCCAGGATAGACTATATGTTAGGCCACAAAACAAGTTTCAACAAATTTTCAAAAAATCAAAATCATATCAAGTAATTTCTCACAACAGTATGGTGTAAAATTAAAATCAATACCAAGAGCAGTTTTGGAAACTATGCAAATACATAGCAATTAAACAACATGCTCCTGAACAACTGTTGGGGAAATAAAGAAATTAAGATGAAAATCAAAAAAAATTAAAATAAATAAAAATGGAAACATAACTATGGGACACAGCAAAAGCAGAGACAAGTTTATAGCAATAAACTCCTACGTCAAGAAAAAGACCAGAAAGATTTCAAATATACAACCTAATGATATACCTCAAGGAACTAGAAAAACAAAAACAATTCCAAATTAGCAAAAGAAAGGAAATAATAAAGATCAGAGAATAACTAAATAAAACAGATTTTAAAAATACTAAGGATCTACATCTAGAACACCCCATTGTCTCAACCCAAAAGCTTCTTAAGCTGATAAGCAAATTCAGCAAAGTCTCGGGATACAAAAATCATTGTGCAGAAATCACTAGCATTCCTATACATCAGTAACAGGCAAGCAGAGAGCCAAATTATGAATGAACTCTCATTCACAATTGCTACTAAAATAATAAAATACCTAGGAATACAGCTAACAGGGGAAGTGAAGGACCTCTTCAAGCAGAACAACAAACCACTACTCAAAGAAATCAGAGAGGATACAAAGGGAAAAACATTCCATGCTCATGGATAGAAATAATCAATATTGTAAAAATGGCGATACTGCCCAAGATAATTCATAGATTCAATGCTATTCCCATGAAACTACCATTGACATTCTTCACAGAATTAGAAAAAACTATTTTAAAATTTATTCTACATGGAATGTAAACAAGAAAAACAACTCCATTAAAAATCAGGCCAAAGGACATGAACAGACACTTTTCAAAAGAAGACATAGATGCAGCCAACAAACATATGAAAAGAAGCTCAACATCACTGATCATTAGGAAAATGTGAATCAAAACCACAATGAGATATCGTCTCACACCAGTCAGAATGGCTATGATTAAAAGGTCAAAAGACAATAGATGCTGGTGACATTGTAGAGAATAAGGAACACTTTTACACCATTGGTGGGAGTGTAAATTAGTTCAACCATTGTGGAAGAGAGTGCGGTGACTCCTCAAAGACCTAGAGGCAGAAAGATCATTTGACCCAGCAATCCCATTACTGGTTATATACCCAAAAGAATATAGATCATTCTATTATAAAGACATATGCATGAATATGTTTATTGCAGTGCTATTTACAATAGCAAAGACACGAATTGACCTAAAAGCCCATCAATGATAGACTGGACAAAGAAAATGATAGACTGGATAAAGAAAAAGGTAAATATGCACCATGGAATACTATGCAGTCATAAAAAGGAACACAATCATGTCCTTTGCAGGCACATGGATGGAGCTGGTAGCCACCATCCTCAGCAAACTAATGCAGAAAAGGAAAAACAAATATTGCATGTTCTCACTTATAAGTGGGAGCTGAATGATGAGAACACATGGACACACTGGGGGAATACCACAAACTGGGGCCTGTCAGAGAAGGGTGTGGTGGGGAGGGAGAACATCAGGAAAAATAGCTAAAGGATGCTGGGCTTAATACCTAGGTGATGGAATGATCCATGTAGCAAACCACCATGGCACACATTTACCTATGTAACAAACCTGCACATCTGCACATATACCGCAAACTTAAAAGTTGAAAGAAAGAAAAAAATACTAAGGATCAACAAAACTAAAAGCTGATTATTTGAAAAGATAAACAAAATTTATAAAATGCTAACTCATTTAAGAAGAGATGAGAGACAAAAAAATCAGAAATGAAAAAAGGTGATATTACAACTGATATCACAGAAAAGAAAAAAGACTATCAGAGACCATTATGAACAATTACATGAGAACAAACTGGAAAACCTAAAAAAAAATGGATAAATTCCAGGAAACATAAAACCTACCAAAATAAAATCAGAAAGTAACAGAAATCCTAAACAGACCAATAATAAGTAGCAAGACTGAATCAGTAACTAAAAAGTCTCCAAAGAAAGAAAAACCCAAGACCAGAGGGATTCACTGTAACAGTCTACAAAATGCATAAAGAAGAACTAATACCAATTCTCTTCAAACTATTCCAAAAACATTGAAAGAAAGGGAATTCTCCCTAACTCATTTTATAACAACAGAATTATCCTGATACCAAAACCAGACAAGAACACACACACACAAAGTACAGGCCAATACCCCTGCTGAACACAGATGCAAAAATCCTCAATGAAGTACTAGTGAACCAAATTCAATAGCATGTTTAGAAGATAATACATCATGATCAAGTTGAATTTATCCCAGAAATGCAAGGATGGTTCAATACATGCAAATCAATAAATGTGATATGTAACATCAACATAATAAAGGGCAACAATCTTATGATCATATCAATAGATGCAGAAAAGTCATTTGAAAATTCAACACCTGTTCATGATAAAATCTTCTCAACAAACTAGGTATAGATGAACCATATTTTCAAATAATAAAAGTCATATATTACACACCCACAGCTAACATCATGCTGAATGGAAAAATTTGAAAGCTTTTCCTCTAAGAACTGGAGCAAGACAAGGATGCCCAAATTCACCACTCCTATTTATCATAACACTGTGAGTTCTAGCAGAGCAATCAGGCAAGGAAAAGAAATAAAAAACATCCAAATTGGAAAAGAGGAAGTTAAATCTGTCTCTTTCCAGATGACATGACCTTATATTTAGAAAAACCAAAAGACTCCAACAGAAAACTCCTAGAACTGCAAATAAATTCTGTAAAGTTGCAGGATGTGAAATCAATGTGCAAAAATTAGTAATGTTTCTATACACCAATACTGAAATTGTCAAAAAAGAAATCAAGAAAATAATCCCATATACAATAGCTATAAAAAATACTTAAAAATAAATTTAACCAAAGAAGTGAAATGTCTCTACAAGGAGAACTACAAAACACTGATGAAAGAAATTGAAGAGAACATAAACAAATGGAAATACATCCCGTGCTCATGAATTGGAAGGATTAATATTGTTAAAATGACCATACTTCCCAAGCCATCTGCAAATACAATGCAATATCTATCAAAACACCAATGTCATTTTTCATGGAATTAGAAAAAACATTCCTAAAATTCATACAGAACCGAAATAGCGCCTGAATTGCCAAAAAAATCCTAAGCAAAAAGAACAAAGCTGGAGGCATCACACTACCTAACTTCAACACCTATTAGAAGGCTGTGATAACCAAAACAGAACACTATTGGTATAAAAACGGACACATAGACAAATGGAACAGAATAGAGGAGTCAGAAATAAATCCACATATTTATAGCCAACTGATCTTTGACAAAGCCACCAGAAACACGTATTTGCAGTCAACCTACCAAGATTGACTCCAAAGAAACAAAAATTGCGACCTGACCAATTTGCAATAAATGGTGACGGGAAAACTGAATAACCATATGCAGAAAACTGAAACTAAACCACTATATCTTACCATACACAAAAGTCAACTCAAGATGGATTAAAGACTTACATAGAAGACCTGTAACTGTAAAACTAGAAGAAACTGTAAAACTAGTAGAAGAAAACACAAGGAAAACTCTTCAGGACATTGGCTAGGCAAAGATTTTATGGCTAAGACCTAAAACACACAGGCAATAAAAACAGAAATAGACAAATGGTACTATATTAAACTAAAAACTTCTACACAGCAAAAGAAACAATTGACACATTGAAGAGACAATCTCTTGAATGAGATAAAATATTTGCAAATTACTTATCCAACAGGGGACTGCTATTCAAAATACATAAAGAACTCAACCATCTCAACAGTACAAAAACAAGTAATCCTATTAAAAAGTTAGCATAGGTCATGCATGCACATTTTTCAAAAAAAAGGGGGGGCATACGAATTGTCAAAGGTATATGAGAAAATGTTCAACATCATTAATCATCTGAGAAACACAAATAGAAATTACAATGAGACATCATCTCACCCCAGTTAGAAAAGACAAGTGATAAACAATACTGGTGAGAATGCATACTGCTGGTGGGAATCTAAATCAGTACAACCACTATGGAAAACAGTATGCGGATTTCTCAAAAAAAAACAAAAAATAGAACTACTACACCACCCAGCAATCCCACTACTATCTGTCCAAATATCTATCAATATATCAAAGAACTGCGTGTACTTGCATGTTTATTGCAGCACTATTCACAATAGCAAAGATACTGAATCAACCTAAGTGCCCATCAGTGGACAAATGGATAAAGAAAATGTGGTATACATATATAATAGAATACTATTGGCCAATTAAAAAAGAATGAAATCATGTCATTTACAGCAACATGGATGGAACTGGAGGTCATTAGGTTAAGTGAAATAAGCCAGGCACAGAAAGACAAATACTGCATATTCTCATTCATTTGTGGGCACTAAAAAACCTTAATCTCATAGACACAGAGAATAGAACTAGAATGACAGATATCAGAGACTGGGAAGGGTGGGGAAGGGAGATATGAAGGGAGGTCGGTTATGAGTACAAACATACACTTAGATAGAAGAAATAAGTCAAATGTTTGATAGTAGATCAAGGTACTAGCAACAATATTACATATATTTCAAAGTAACTAGAAGACAGGACTTGAAGCAATACCAACATAAACAAAATAAGCAACTCAAGGTTTATCACTCATGATAAGCCCCAATTACCCTGACTTGATCATTACACATTCTTTGCATATAAAACACACTCTATACAGTGTAAATTTTTATATATCAATAAAAGGGTAAAAAAGCATTAAACAATTTTAAAATATCAGATTAAAACACAGCTGTTCAAATACATATTTTCAAATATTTTGGATCCTTAAGAATGTCTGCCTAAAGGAATTTTTCAGTCTTTTCATATGCAACACTCTGGCCTTGAAAGTGCTAAAATTCCATGAGGAAGCTTCTGGCTACATTTCTGTTTCAATAGAGAAAAATACTAAAATCAGTTTACTCCGGACTCAGATCAAGTAAGGATTACTGAAAATGACAATTTCAATTATCTGTGGTGCATGTATGTCTTTTAAGTATTTGAAAATCAGAGGCAAATTTTTTAAAACACAAAGAAAAATAACAAACTGTTTAACAATTGTTTAAATCTGGGTATATACCCAAAGGATTATAAATCATGCTGCTATAAAGACACATGCACACGTATGTTTATTGCGGCACTATCCACAATAGCAAAGACTTGGAACCAACCCAAATGTCCATCAGTGACAGACTGGATTAAGAAAATGTGGCACATATACACCATGGATACTATGCAGCCATAAAAAAGGATGAGTTCATGTCCTTTGTAGGGACATGGATGTAGCTGGAAACCATCATTCTCAGCAAACTATCGCAAGAACAGAAAACCAAACACCACATGTTCTCACTCATAGGTGGGAATTGAACAATGAGAACACTTGGACACAGGAAGGGGAACATCACACACTGGGGGCCTGTCGTGGGCTGGGGGGAGGGGGGAGGGATAGCATTAGGAGATATACCTAATGCAAATGACGAGTTAACGAGTGCAGCACACCGACATGGCACATGTATACATATGCAACAAACCTGCACATTGTGCACATGTACCCTAGAACTTAAAGTATAATTTAAAAATTTAAAAAAAAGAAAAATAAAAGGAACTAAGTAGCTAAAAACTCTGAAAATAGTAAATCTATCAGTTTTATTCTATGTAAATTGTATAAAAAACAGAAATTTTATTTTTGTTTTAGAACTTTGTCAAATTGCCTCCTATTGAATAATAAGGAAATAAGGTGAAATGTATTTTGGAATATGCAATAAATGTGTATATATATTATATATCACATTATAAATTAAAAAAATACAAAGAAAAGTAACAAATTGTTTAAATTTTACTTTTGCTTTTTTACTTATTAAATGATAATGTGTAATCATTATAGAATAATTAGAAAACTAAATATATAAATAAAGAAATCTGAACTATAAATAAATCTATATAACATTATGTTAATATGATTATTAACTTATATTTGGTAATACTGTTTTCTGTTTCACATATATCATATTATAATGAAAATATAATACTATATCCAAATTTGTTTCTCAACATTTTTTGCATAAATACATCCCCGTACCTTTTGACAAAAAATAAAAAGACAAACTTTAATGCTGTGTAAAATCTATCACGTAGATATTCAATAATTAAATTAATTATTCCCTTTTTGTTGAATGTTGCGGTAACATATGGAAAGCAGATAAGATTTTATTTACATATAAAACTAATTAATTAAATATATGCAAATGTTTAAATCAGTTACTATATTAAAGTCTATAGCAGTAGCTTTTTCATTACTATACACTCTGAGCATCATCTAGTTAGGTAAGCTAATATGAGGCATTTAGAAATTGCCACCTATTTATATATATCTGTAGCTTTACATGTTTCTTAAGTGCTCCAGTCCCGGCTAACATAAAGCTTGATCCCAACATTATTAGTCTGCATTCAAACCTCTTGGTCTCTAGAGAATATATACTGCATTTGCATTCTGGTCTGTCCAGCTGATCCAAAATAAAAACATAAAACTATTTTTTCCAGATGTCTATGCACAAAACAAATTTAAAATTAATAATACATTGATGTTTTATGTACAGATTTACAGTACTTTCAATTTTATTTTGCACATTCACATTAGCCTTGTTTTACAGTGCAATTACAGAGAAGATATACAAATTTAGAAAGATAATATACTTTTTTAAAAAAGAACACTTATTAGCTTCCAGGATCAAGAGAGTTGAAGTAATAAAGCTTGTAGGGATGGAGAAAAGAAAAGACCCTTCCACTATTGCCCTCAATTCCTCAATAAATCAGTTTCTCAACATGAATGTTATATTCCTGTTCTATGGGGCAAATGGCTGTAGCTTCCTCTATGGACAAAGCTGCCAAGAAACCTTCCCAGGACATCTGCATTCAACCTTATTCTATGCTTCCCAGGCACTCTGCCACCCCAAACATTTTCCATGATCTTACATATTTACTGCTACATTTTCAGAGCACAAGCATTAAAGAAGTTGTTTGGTTTTTTGTTTTAAATAAATGAATGAATCATCAATAGGGCCTATTGTCTTCTAATTATAAACAGTGCAGTGACTGCTGCACCTGCCCATTAGTTAATGATTTCCTAAAAATGAAGGCAGAGGTTTCCTTTTGGAGTTTTCCAGAAGAATTACCAGGACTTCTTTCCTTTATTTACTCTTTTGCATAATACAAAAGTCGATAATAAAGGCAATTACTCTCTCACCTTCATGAAAATACCACACTTTTGGCATTCTAGTGAGTTGGAAGAAAATGTATTAAAAATAAACATGATAATGTTAATGGCCTAAAAAAAAATCTTTTCTTGATGCCAGCATTCTGGAATATGCAGGATTTGTGAGTTTTCTATACCTTCTAACTATGTTTTTCTTTTTTAATACCCTATAATCTTCCACCTGTTGCACTTGAAATCTGTCTCTGGCATATTCTCTACTGTATTGTCAATGCCTAGAATGCCTAGAACAATACTTGGAAGATAGTAGGTGCTCATTAAATATTTGTGGACTTCCTAGGTCACAGAAGTACCCTCTGGTCTCCACTCTCTCTTTCTCTGACCTACCCTGTACAACACCCTCTAGGACTTACCATCTTGAAAGACCAGTTTGGTTGAGCCCTTCTCCAAACAAAATTTCAACAGAGGCTGCCTTTGACAACTGCATGCACAGCCAATAACTGTTACTTTCAAGATCCTCTCTGTCTTCGCTGTATCTCACCTCTCTAGCCAGTGCTGCTATACTAACTTCACACACACACTTTTTGTTCCCATCATGCTTCCTCAGGGTGTGTTCACCAACCCCCACCCTTGTCATATTATGTGTACATTTGAATCTTCAGGACTGCTCATCCCTGACTTAGAGGAGCCTCCCTTCCTTTTTCCCCTCTCAAACTCTTATTTATGCTTCAAAGGAAGTTCAGTCTTGCTACATGAAGTGCCTTTTTCCTCTAACTCTATAATGAGATTTCCTTTCTTTGAATCTGTATTTCCTAATAATTTTGTTCTCTTATTGTTTTTCTGAGGTTTCTCTCTTCATTTAGATCCCCTGCTTATACCTCCTAATAATTTTCTAGTAATGAAAAATATTATTAAACATATCTATTTCTATTTAAAGATAAATACTTATTTATGTTTATTATAATTAACATTAAGACCAAAAGGCTGTATGTGGAAGGATCAGAGCACGCTGAGGTTGCCTACTAATTGCTGAGAGGCTCATTTAATTCATCAGCCAAAATCAATTTGAATGTTTCAACTCAAAAAGAACGGAGGCTTTAAGTATGTGATTCTGTGCACATAAGTAAATGTGTGTTTCTATCCTAAAAGAAAAAAAATATAGTTTTCTCTCCTGTTTCTCTGGGGTACTTCCCTTTCCCCTTTTCTCAAAAGATTACCATGTTTAGCCTCACATTGTTGGATATCATATTAATTCAAAGTCTTTACAACTTTACTGACAAGTCCCTGAAATGAATACTTCTAATACTGTCTCCAAAAGGCTTTATCACTGATAAAAATTATGATTCAAAATGTTTCTCCAAAAAAAGCTTATCTAAGATACCATCTATAAATATCCATGATGCTGACTTCCTAAAAACCACTTATCTGCTTAGTTGCACTTATTATTCTAATTTCACACATACTCATTTTCTCTTGAATAGGAAAACTGTTTCTTGAAGAGTCAACTGTTTTCTCAGCCCTTTTGATACTGCTAGTTTGCTTGCTCACTGTTCATAACACTCCCATGCACCAGCTGAAACAAGAATGTAATTATAATTTCCTAAGAAGTAGTGAACAGAATAGCCTTCTAACATAGCACTTTCTAGATGACGGAAATGTATAATTTACACTGGTGGATATGGTAGCCACTACCCATATCTGGCTACTGAGCATTTGAAATTTAGCTAATAGGATTGAGGATATAGATATTTTTATGTTAGTCAATTGATATGGCTTGGCTGTGTCCCCACCCAAATCTCACCTTGAATTGCAACAGACCCCATGTGTCAAGGGTGGGGTCGGGTGGAGATAATTGAATCAAGGGGGCAGTTTCCTCCATATTGTTCTCATGGTAGTAAATAAGTCTCATGAGATCTAATGGTTTTATAAATGGGAGTTCTGCACAAGCCCTCTTGCCTGCCACCATGTAAGATGTGCCTTTGCTTATCCTTTGCCTTCCACCATGATTGTGAGGCCTCCCAGCCATGTGGAACTGTGAATCCATAAACTTCTTTCCTTTATAAATTACTCAGTCCAGGTATGTCTTTATTAGTAGTGTGAGAACAAAATAATATCTTAATTTAACCTCAAATAGCCATCTGAGGGTAGTTACTACTGCATTAGATGGTGTAATTTTAACATAATCAACACTGTTAAGATTGTATATTTAATAAAAATTAAGAGGTTAAATAAACAATACTCAGAATTAAATGACATTTAGTTTAACAGCATATGCTTTTCATATTTGTAAATTTAAAAATTTAGACAGAGTATTCCCTATATCTATGTTTATAGCTATACTCCTAATTAGTTGTCTGGTATTAGAAAAACTGCATTATTTTTACGGACCTCGAAAGTTTAGAACACATGATCACCAACTTTGAAATTATTTGATTCTATATTGATCTTAAACTTATTACCCTGAGAATATTTTTGAAAATTAACTGAGAAATATATGTTTGTATGTGTACACACATTCCCACACATTACAAACTGAAAAGCTGCATGCCAATGGAAGCATAATTAAAAAAAAAATAAGATTCAGGTTCATCAATTTTTAAATCTACTAGGACTTTGATGCTGAAACCTAAGTTTTCTTGGACCACCACAGAATATGTATTAGTCCATTCTTGCACTGCTACAAAGACATACCTGAGACGGAGTAATTTATAAAGAAAAGAGATTTAGTTTGCTCACAGTTCTGCAGGATATACAGAAAGCATGATGCTGGTATCCACCTGACTTCCAGGGAAGCCTCAGGAAACTTTAAATAATGACAGAAAGCAAAGGGGAAGCAGGCATGGCATATCTTACATGGCAGGAGGAGGAGCAAGAGAGAGAGAGGAGAGGTGCTACACACTTTTAAAGAACTATATCTTGAAAGAACTCACTATCAGGAGAACAGCACCAAGGGATGGTGCTAAACCATTCATGAGAAATCTATACCCATAATCCAATCACCTCCCACCAGGTTCCACCTCCAACATTGGGGGTTACAATTCGACATGAGATCTGGGCAAGGACACAGATCCAAACCATACCAGAATATATGCTGGTATTTATAAGTATCTGTAATATTTCACATTTGTTTGTCTTGCTTTGTTTTGTTAGCTTCAAGGAAAAGCAAGTAATGGTAAGTATATAACATACTCATAACTATGAATTAAACACTTTTATCTGGCCTAACATTAAAAAATATATATCTTTTATTTTTTCATTTGTAAAAAAAAAAAATATTTGTGTGCAAAAAATAGATTGGCTTTTCAAACACTTAATTTTCCTTCTGGAAGTTCCGTCTTTTTTTCTTTTTTTTTTTTTTTTTTTGAGACAGAGTCTGGCTGTGTCACCCAGGCTGCAGTGCAGTGGTATGATCTCGGTTCACTGCAACCTCCGCCTCCCAGGTTCAAACGATTCTCCTGCCTCAGCCTCCCAAGTAGCTGGGATTACAGGTGCACGCCACCATGCCTGGATAATTTTTGTAATTTTAGTAGAGACGGGGTTTCACCACATTGGTCAAGCTGGTCTCAAACTCCTGACCTCAGGTGATCTACCAGCCTCAGCCTCCCAAAGTGCTGGGATTATAGGCTTGAGCCACCTTGTCTGGCCTGGAAGTTCCCTCTTTAAGGACAGGTTTCTGTAGCTCACTGCATAGCATACACAGGTATACACGCATTATTTTTTTGGACCTCAATAGGTTTGCATACCCTGTTTGCACATGGTATGCAAATCATCCCTCTTCCGCCCAACTAACCACTTTCAGGAGAAAAAATGGAGGCAGGAGAAGACAGTGAGTTCTTTCAAGATATGGCTGTTTAAAAGGCAGCTGCTGATTGCAGCTCTCTAGGAATAGCCAAGGAGTTGGCAAAGGAAGCTCACTCTCCCTGCTGCTTCTGCCTCTGAAGTGAGTGATCCACGCTTTGTTAGATGAAATGATTCATTTGTATGCAGAAAGAAAATATTAAGACTCTTGCCTATATTTAGTTTTTATAGAATAACTAAGAAATTAGGCCTCACAGTTATTTAACGTATAGTGTGTAGAGACTGCTATGTGCTCACTGCAATATCTGTTCTTTATATCTTGATCCTTCTTGGCTATTTCAACAAAAATGCCACAGACTAAGTAGCTTAAAAACAACAGAAATGTATTTCTCGCTGTTCTGAAGGCCAAGAAGTCCAAGTTCGAGGTACCAACATATTTGATGTTTGGTAAGGGCCCAATTCCTGGTTTACAGAAAACTTGAGATTAGGTTGCTGTAAAAAGAATTGCAGTTTTTGCCATTTTAAAAAGTAATGGCAAAACTGCAATTATTTTTGCACCGACCAATACAACCTCACAAGGAGGAAAGGGAAAGAAAACTCCCTGGGGACTTTTTTATGAGGGCACTAATCTCATTTATGAAGGCTCCACCCTCTGACTTAATCACCTCCCAAAGGCCCCATGTCCAAATATCATCACCATGGGTGTTAGGATTTAACACCCTATGAAATTGATGGAAACGAAACATTCAGTCAATAGCACTTTCCTCACTTAGTAACAGAACCCGGACTGTTAGCTCAATATGTTGTCACTTAGAATGAAAGTTATTATTCCCTGGTCTTATTTCTAGCTAAGTTTTGGCCCCTATATTCAATCAGAAATAATGTTAAGTGCCATCTAGAAAACTTCCTTGAAGGGAAGCATGGCCTTTGTTCTCCTTTCTTTCTTCCTGCTAATTAGAATGTGAATGTAACGGCTAGAGATCCAGCTGCTGCTTTGTACCATGAGGGAGCAGACCCATGATGAGAAGAGACATTCAACAAAAAAGAGAGCTTTCCTCCCTGATGATCAGAGACCTACCAAACAGTCCTTGACTGTCAACCTACAGATTTCACATGGAAAAGAGATACAATTCCATCTAGTTTAAGACACTGCTATTTGTTTTAAATACTATTTCTGCCATATGCAGCTGAACATAAGCAAAACTGATACGTATAGATTTGTGAGTAGTACGTTTTATAAGGTATATATTAGTATGAAGATAACAAATGCATGCTCTTTATTTTTCACAGGATAGACAATAAAATAGTTTTGAGATTACAAAACTAAAAGACTGTTACATGCTCCTGCCAAGGTCATCTATATCTGGAAATCAATAGAATTTCAGGAGTTACCATCATACAAACACTGATTATACTGCAGTAGACTCTCAGTATTTCAGGGACCTATGGCTACAGATCCTTGGGAAATCTAAAATTCATAACACATATGTCTTTGTAGAGACCTCTGACTTTTCATAGACATAATTTCTGTCCAGAATCTCATGTTCTGTGACTATATCCTTCCATCACATTAAAAAGAGAAATGTTTAAATCATTTAACAAAAAGCTATACAATAACAAATGGAGAATGCAAAAAGCATTAATATTTAGATGCTGGGTGCTTGGCTAGATTCACTTGTCACCTAATAACTTAGTCCTACACATCAGCCTCATGGTGTATATTACTCACACACCTTGATTAAATTGTAAAAAATCAGATGTCATGATCTTCAAGGTTATTTGCAAATGGTTGAGTCCTCCAAGGCCAAATTCACAAATATAAAGGGTTTGTTGTACTAACAGCCAGACTTCCACTGCATCCCACCAAGTTATAGTAATATTCTTAGTTAATACAAACTTATACTTAAACACAGTGGTGATGGTTATAGGAAGGGGTAGCAAATAAATATCAAAATAAGTCCTCATAGTAACTAAAATAGTATAGTGCTGGTATAAAAATAGACACACAGATCAATGGAACAGAACAAAGAACCCACAGGAGGCTGAGGCAGGAGAATCACCTGAGCCCTGGAGGTGCAGGTTGCAGTAGGCCAAGGTCAAGCCACTGCACTCCAGTCAGCGTGGGTGACAGAGAAAGACTCTGTCTCAAAACAAACAAACAAACAAACAAACAAAAAACAACAAAATAAAGCTACATACCTACAAGCAAGTTGTCAAAAATATACTCTAGGGAAAGAACACACAGTTCAATAAATGATGCTAGGAAAATTTGATAATCATATACAGAAGAATGAAAGTGAACCCCTATCTCTCAGTATATACAAAAATTAACTAAAGACGGACTAAAGACCTAAATGTAAGGCTTGAAACTATAAAACTCCTGGAAGAAAACCTAGGAAAAACTCCTGTGGACGTTGGCCTAGGCAAAGAATTTATGACTAAGTCCTCAAAAGGAAATGCAACAAAAACAAAAATACACAAATAGGACTTAATTAAACTGAATAGCTTCTGCACAACAAAACAAATAATCAACAGAGTAAACAGGCAACCTACAGGATTAGTGAAAATATTTGAAAACAATGCATCTGACAGAGGGCTAATATCCAGAACCAAAGGAACTCAAACAGCTCAACAAAAAAGAAACAACTCCATTAAAAAGTAGACAAAGGACATTAACAGACATTTTTTCAAAAGAAAACGTAAAGTGACCTATAAACATATAGGAAAAATGAGTAATCTTAAGAGTAATGAAAATTAAAACCACAATGAGATACCATCTTACCCTAGTCAGAATGACTATTATTAAAAGGTCAAAAAACAACAGATGTTGGTGAGGATGCAGAGAAAAAGGAATGCTTATAGACTATTCGTGGAAATCTAAATTAGTGCAACCCCAATGGAGGACCATATGGAGATTTCTAAAGAACTAAAATTAGAACTACCCTTTGATTCAGAAATTCCACTACTGAGTATCCACCCAAAGGAAAAGAAACCATTATATCAGAAAGAAACCTGAAGTCATAAGTTTATCACAGCACTATTCATTTTTTGTTTATTTATTTTTATTTTAAAATATTAGTTCTGAGTCAGTATGACTATGTATCGAGGAATACAATGTGAAGAGATCCTGAGACAGTGCATCTGCAGAAGTTAGACTGCACTTTGGTTTTATACATTTTAGAAAGGGAGGAGGTTTTACACATCTTAGAAAGTGAGGAGTTACAGGCAAAGTACTAAATCAATACATGGAAGGTATATGTTGGTTTGGTCCAAAAAGGTAGATATCTACAGGTTATAGGTGGATTAAGAGATTCCTTAATTTGCAATTGGTTAAAGCAGTAAAGCTTCGTCTACAAATTTGGAGTCAGCAGAAAGGAATGTTTTAAGTTAAGATAAGGAAGTCTGTTAACCAATAAACTAGGTCAGAGTGACCTGTAGGAGTGTGTGAGTTAACCCTTGCCTAGCATGGCCTTAGGTCCTATTTATGATTCAGTATCTTACTGTCACAAAGAGTCCATCTAGTTAGTGTCATGATCTCTATTTTTATTAATTTTTATTAATGCTAGTCAGTTGTGCCTAAACTCCAAAAGGGAGAGAGTATAACAAGGTATGTCTGACCTCCCTTCCCATCATGGCTGGGAATTCAGTTTTTAAGGTTTTCCTGAGGTCCCCTTGGCCAAGAGGGTGTCTCTTCAGTCAGTGGGGTGCTTAAGATTTTATTTTTAGTTTACAACTTGACAGTTTCACTTTTTCATAGGGGTTGAGAGAATGCTTCCTCTATGCCCACTGAAGGTTCACTGAAAATAAACTGACAAAAGCCAGATTAATAGGAGAAAAAAGGCATACAAATTCATAATGTGCCTAAATACGGAAGTCATATACAAAATATGAGACTTAAAGAGCGGCCATATGTTTGAGGAATAATAATCTCTTTATATGGGAGAGATGTATGGACTCAGGTGTTAGATATTATTTTATAAATGATTCTATTTGGAAGCTAGATGGACAAGGTGAGGGGCAGAACTGCATAGAAACAAAGATAGACACGTTTATGCAGATAAAGCCCCCCAGCCCCACCCAAGGAAATCTCTTGGTGCTGCCCTCAGAATGGACAAAATGTCTTTCTCAGTGTGGTGATGACTCCAAGTTGCTTCTCTTCTTTGGTGGTTGATCTTTCCTGGTTATTTGATGAGATTCCTAGAGATAGAGTCTTAAAACATAACACATTTCTTTTGGAAATAAGCTTTCTTAGATAAAGAAACTTCAGAGAAAGTATCTCCCAGTGCTTCTGTAAAGAGGATTAGAGAGACAAGGAGGCAAGAGAAGGTCGGAGGCTTATTTCTGAGACCTCTCAATTTTTAAGGTGCTTAGCACGTTAAAGAGCCATATTTTGGGGAATTATTTTCTGTACCCCAACTCTTCTAAATTTTACCCATTCTGGTGAGCATAAATTTTTGTCTTATTTTAGTTTTCATTTATATTTCCTTGAAGGCTGAAGATGTTGAGCATCTTTTCATGTGCAGCATTATTCATAATAGCAGTCATGGAATCAACCTATGTGTCCATTGATGGATTACTGAATTTAAAATATGCTATATATACACCATGGACTACCACTCAGCCATGAAAAAGAATGAAATCTTGTCTTTTACAGCAACATGGATAAAACTGGGAGCCATTATCCTAAGTGAAATGACTCAGAAACAGAAAGCCAAAAAGCACAAGTTCTTACTTGTAAGTGGGAGCTAAACAGCAGTTATATATGGGTATCCAGAGTAGAATAATAGACACTGGAGACTCCAAAAGGTGGGGAGGGTAGGAAGGGTATGAAGAATTAAATACGACCTATTGGGTACATTGTAGAGTATTTGGGTGATGGGCACTCTAAAAGCCCAAACTTCACAGCTACACAATATACCCTTGTAAGAAAACTATACTTTTACCTCTAAGATCTAGAAAAGTATAATAAAAATTTAAAAAATAAGCCCTCTATTTTCTCAAACATGCACAAACAAAGAGCCCTCACGCTCCTAACCCATTATCATTTATTCTATTCAGTGGCTTTCCTGGAATATCAGGAGTTTCTAGCCTGGCAGAATGCTGCACTGTTTCTATTGACAAATTGACACAAACAAAGGCAGATCTCATCCATTCCCTGGCTGTGGAAAAATGAACATAGCTGACATACATTCGCTACAACTCACACACATGCATAACTGATCTGCACCCACCTTCCCTCAGGTCACAGGGATGACAGCTGGAGGAAAAATGCTCAAGGGCAGCAACCACTGCTTGCTGCTCAGAATATAATCTCCCCTCCCTTCAGCAAGACCAGGACAGCATCAGAGGCAAAAGCTCATGGTTGGAGAGACACAGTCTAGCACAATCTTCACATTCAGAGTGGATGCTAAGCAGCTATCAGGGACATGAGTTTGGGTAACATAAAGAGAGAAGGCTCTGCCGTTAATTTCATAAAGGTTAGCCAGTGAGCAATAAACAACGAGCTGGCATTATCCTAGGCACTCTCTGCCTGCTTCCGAAGCACATGACTCCTGGAGTTCAGAGAAAACAGCACAGATGAAAAGGGAGAATATCCCTGATTAAGTCATCTGTTAAAAAATAGTCACAATATAAATCCTATAGAAAACCCTGTTTGGAGGATGCACTTAGCATCTCTCACCTTGCCTTGACAAATTGGATTGAATTAACACAATTTCCAGGCAATGCAACAGAGATAACAGCATAAAAGTTGGAGATTCTCATGTCACTTGTCACTCTTCAGGTTTATCTCCTTTTGTTGAAATGAGTTAGTCCAAATTATTACAATTTATCAATAAAAATATCATGCTTAAGAAGCATTATGGCAAAATGTCATTACAATGATGGAATGGTAATTCAAATCATCCTTTTTAAAGGGAATTAAAGAAAATTAGATCTTATATACTTTATGTGCTATAGTAATATATCCAGTGGGGAACATTAAGAAATGAATATTGAAATACTTAATATTGTCAAAATGTCCATACTACTCAAAGTGATTTACAGATTCAATGCAATACCTATCAAAATGTCAATGATATTTTCTACTGAAATAGAAAAAAAAAACCCTAAAACATATATGGAATCACAAAAGACCTTGAATAGACAAAACAATCTTAAGAAGAACAAAGTTGGAGAAAGCACACTTCCTGGTTTCAAAATATAATACAAAGCTATTCTAATTAAAACACTATGCCGCTGGCATAATGAAAGACATATGGACCAATGGAACAGAATGGAGAACTCCTGAAATAAACCCACACATGTATGATCAACTGATTTTTGATAAAGGTGTCAAGGATATGCCAAAAGGAAGGCCAATTTGTTTCTTCAACAAACAGTGTTGGGAAAACTAGATATCCACAGGCAAAAAATAAAACTGGACCCTTTTCTTACACTATACACATACACGCAAAAATCTCAAAATGGATTAAAGACTTAAAAATAAGCCCAAACTATGTAATACTCATAAAAAAAAAATAGAGGAAAAGCTTCATGACATTGGTCTTGACAATGATTTATTGCATATGACACCAAAGCACAGGCAATGAATGCAAAACTAGGCAAATGGGACTATATCAAACTGAAAAGCTTCTGCAGAGTAAACAATCAACAAAATGAAAAGACAATCTGTGGAATGGAGACAGTTTTTGCAAATACTATATCTAATAAGGGATTACTATCCAAAATAGATCCTTCAACTCAATGGCAAAATAACTAAATAAACAAAAAACAAAGAGCCAAATTCAAAAAGGCAAATGACTTGAATATACATTTCTCCAAAGACTACATACAAAAGGCCAACAGATGTATGAAATGATGCCCAACATCACTCATCCCCAGGGAAATGAAAATCAACACCACACTGAGATATCACCTTACACCTCTTAAGATGGTTTTTTTTTTTTTTTTAATTTATTTATTATTATTATACTTTAAGTTGTAGGGTACATGTGCATAACGTGCAGGTTTGTTACATATGTATACTTGTGCCATGTTGCTGTGCTGCACCCATCAACTCGTCATTTACATCAGGTATAACTCCCAATGCAATCCCTCCCCCCTCCCCCCTCCCCCCTCCCCATGATAGGCCCCTGTGTGTGAGGTTCCCCTTCCTGAGTCCAAGTGATCTCATTGTTCAGTTCCCACCTATGAGTGAGAACATGCGGTGTTTGGTTTTCTGTTCTTGTGATAGTTTGCTAAGAATGATGGTTTCCAGCTGCATCCATGTCCCTACAAAGGACACAAACTCATCCTTTTTGATGGCTGCATAGTATTCCATGGTGTATATGTGCCACATTTTCTTAATCCAATCTGTCACTGATGGAGATTTGAGTTGATTCCAAGTCTTTGCTATTGTGAATAGTGCTGCAATAAACATACGTGTGCATGTGTCTTTATAGCAGCATAATTTATAATCCTTTGGGTATATACCCAGTAATGGGATGGCTGGGTCATATGGTACATCTAGTTCTAGATCCTTGAGGAATCGCCATACTGTTTTCCATAATGGTTGAACTAGTTTACAATCCCACCAACAGTGTAAAAGTGTTCCTATTTCTCCACATCCTCTCCAGCACCTGTTGTTTCCTGACTTTTTAATGATCGCCATTCTAACTGGTGTGAGATGGTATCTCATTGTGGTTTTGATTTGCATTTCTCTGATGGCCAGTGATGATGAGCATTTTTTCATGTGTCTGTTGGCTGTATGAATGTCTTCTTTTGAGAAATGTCTGTTCATATCCTTTGCCCACTTTTTGATGGGGTTGTTTGTTTTTTTCTTGTAAATTTGTTTGAGTTCTTTGTAGGTTCTGGATATTAGCCCTTTGTCAGATGAGTAGATTGCAAAAATTTTCTCCCATTCTGTAGGTTGCCTGTTCACTCTGATGGTAGTTTTCTTTTGCTGTGCAGAAGCTCTTTAGTTTAATGAGATCCCATTTGTCAATTTTGGCTTTTGCTGCCGTTGCTTTTGGTGTTTTAGACATGAAGTCTTTGCCCATGCCTATGTCCTGAATGGTACTACCTAGGTTTTCCTCTAGGATTTTTATGGTATTAGGTCTAACATTTAAGTCTCTAATCCATCTTGAATTAATTTTCGTATAAGGAGTAAGGAAAGGATCCAGTTTCAGCTTTCTACTTATGGCTAGCCAATTTTCCCAGCACCATTTATTAAATAGGGAATCCTTTCCCCATTTCTTGTTTCTCTCAGGTTTGTCAAAGATCAGATGGCTGTAGATGTGTGGTATTATTTCTGAGGACTCTGTTCTGTTCCATTGGTCTATATCTCTGTTTTGGTACCAGTACCATGCTGTTTTGGTTACTGTAGCCTTGTAGTATAGTTTGAAGTCAGGTAGCGTGATGCCTCCAGCTTTGTTCTTTTGACTTAGGATTGTCTTGGAGATGCGGGCTCTTTTTTGGTTCCATATGAACTTTAAAGCAGTTTTTTCCAATTCTGTGAAGAAACTCATTGGTAGCTTGATGGGGATGGCATTGAATCTATAAATTACCTTGGGCAGTATGGCCATTTTCACGATATTGATTCTTCTTATCCATGAGCATGGTATGTTCTTCCATTTGTTTGTGTCCTCTTTTATTTTACTGAGGACACAAATTTTTTAATTTGTAGTTTTCCTTGAAGAGGTCCTTTACATCCCTTGTAAGTTGGATTCCTAGGTATTTTATTCTCTTTGAAGCAATTGTGAATGGAAGTTCATTCCTGATTTGGCTCTCTGTTTGTCTGTTACTGGTGTATAAGAATGCTTGTGATTTTTGCACATTAATTTTGTATCCTGAGACTTTGCTGAAGTTGCTTATCAGCTTAAGGAGATTTTGGGCTGAGACAATGGGGTTTTCTAAATATACAATCATGTCATCTGCAAACAGGGACAGTTTGACTTCTTCTTTTCCTAACTGAATACCCTTGATTTCTTTCTCTTGCCTGATTGCCCTAGCCAGAACTTCCAACACTATGTTGAATAGGAGTGGTGAGAGAGGGCATCCCTGTCTTGTGCCAGTTTTCAAAGGGAATTTTTCCAGTTTTTGCCCATTCAGTATGATATTGGCTGTGGGTTTGTCATAAATAGCTCTTATTATTTTGAGGTACGTTCCATCAATACCGAATTTATTGAGCGTTTTTAGCATGAAGGGCTGTTGAATTTTGTCAAAAGCCTTTTCTGCATCAATTGAGATAATCATGTGGTTCTTGTCTTTGGTTCTGTTTATATGCTGGATTATGTTTATTGATTTGCGAATGTTGAACCAGCCTTGCATCCCAGGGATGAAGCCCACTTGATCATGGTGGATAAGCTTTTTGATGTGTTGCTGAATCCGGTTTGCCAGTATTTTATTGAGGATTTTTGCATCGATGTTCATCAGGGATATTGGTCTACAATTCTCTTTTTTTGTTGTGTCTCTGCCAGGCTTTGGTATCAGGATGATGTTGGCCTCATAAAATGAGTTAGGGAGGATTCCCTCTTTTTCTATTGATTGGAATAGTTTCAGAAGGAATGGTACCAACTCCTCCTTGTACCTCTGGTAGAATTCAGCTGTGAATCCATCTGGTCCTGGACTAAGATGGTTTTTATAGAAAAAGACGAAATAAGAAGTATTGGTATGGATGTGAAGAAATTGATTATTTGTGCCATCCTGAGTATGTAAAATAGTGCAGCTGCTGTAGAAAACAGTATGGAGATTCCTCAAAAAAAAATTAAAAATAGAAATACTATATAATCCAGCAATCCTGATTCTGGATATTTAGCCAAAGGAATTGAAATCAGGATCTCAAAGACATAGTTCCATTCCCATGCTCACTGAGCATTATTCACGATAGCCAAGATGTGGAAACAACCTACATGTCCACTGACAGATGAAGGGACAAAAAAAATATGGTATATATGTACAATGGAATATGATTCAGCCTTAAAAAAAAGGCAATCCTGCCATAGGCAACAACATGGATAAACCTTGAAGACATTACGCTAAGTGAAATAAGCCAGTCACAGAAGAATAAATACTGGATAATACTACTTAAAAAAGTTATATAAAAGAGTCAAGGAGTTATATATAAAAAGGTTCAAACACAGACAGCCAGAGACTAGAATGGTTGTTGCCAAGAGATAAGAGGGAAAGGGAAGTAAGGAATTGCTATTCAATGAGTGTAAGATTTCAGTTATGCAAGATTATTAAGTTCTAGAGATCTTCTATAAAACATTGTGCCTACAGTTAATAGTGTATGTCCACTTAGAAACCTGTTGAGAGGGTAGATCTCATGTTAAGTGTTATTATCGCAGGAATACCCTCAAAAGGAGAAATGAATATGAGATTACAGATTATATCTCAGGAGTGGATAAGAAAGGAAAGGAAGAAAGATACATTTATTTTGCAACTAAGTAAGGATATTTTCTGAAATGTTTGAGCTCACATGATTTAACACAGAATCATAGTCTTAAAATGTAAAACCAAGTAAGAGTAGTAGACCTAATTTAACCTAACCTTTTTTAAAAATGAAGAAACTGGGGTTTTACAAAGTCAAAAAGATAACAGACGCTAGCTGCAGAGAAAAGAGAACTCTCATGCACTGCTAGTGGGGATGTAAGTTAGTTCAACCACTGTGGAAAGCATTGTGGAGATTTCTCAAAGAAATTAAAACAGAACTACCATTCAGCCCAACAACCCCATTAATGGGTATATACCTACATAAATGTAAGTAGCTCTACCATAAAAACACATGCACACATGTGTTCATTTCCACACTAATCGCAAGCACGAATACAGGGAATCAACCTAAATGCCCATCAACTGTGGACTGGATAAAGAAAATATGGTACATATACACCACGGAATATTACACAGCTGTAGAAAAGAGCAAGATCATGGCTTTTGCAGCAACATAGATGCAGCTGGAAGCCATTATCCTAAGTGAATTTATGCAGGAACAGAAAACCAAATACTGCATGCTCTCACTTATAAATGGGAGCTATACCTTGAGTACACAAGCACGCAAAGAAGGAAACAATAGACACCAGTGCCCACTTGAGGATGCAGTGGGGGAGGAGAGTGAGGATCGATAAACTACCTATCAGGTACTATGCTTATTACCTGGATGATGAAATAATATGTACAACAAACCCGCATGACATGCAATTTATCTACAGAACCTACTTGCTCATGTACGCATGAAACTGAAATAAGAGTTAAAAAAATAAAGATATGTGTATTAAAAATCAAAAAAAAGTTAGGAATGTCCATAGAATTTCAAAACTAATTAGCAGCAGAGTGAACAGAAAAATTCAAGTTTTCAGATTTTGTTCAAGTTTTTAATTTTTTCATTATTTTCAGATTGCTCCTTTATTTCTGACTTTAATCATTTTATTTTTTTCAAAGACTCACTTAAAACATAACCATTTGGGGAGTTTTTTAGATGATGGAATTGCACTGTATTCTGATTGTGTTGGTGGTTATACAAGTCTATACATGTGTTAACATTCATAGAACTATAAATCAAAAAAAGTAAATTAAAATATCAAAGAAAAGTTAAATGCTATTGAAGGAGCTGGTTTTTTTTTTTTTAATCTAGTATATCTGGATTTTCATACTATAATGTTTTAGTTATATCCAAGAGGAAACCAAGAATAAAACGCAGGACGTTTTAGCCCCTTTGTCTATTATTCACTGATTCTGATTATTGGATGGTCTACTACTTTATCATGCAATTTTTCTACCACCAAATATAAACATAAAATAAAGAAATAAGAATGAAGTGTAAATCCTTCTTCTTATTGACCAAATTTGCCAAAAAATAGAATACTATTTGTGAGAAATTTAGCAGTAGAGAGGTAAGTGATGTAGATCTACTAAAAGATTTAGAAAATTATATCCGTTTAGGCCAGTCCTAAATAGCTCATGGTAAAATAGATGATGATTGCAACCACCCACCACTTATACGGTCCCTGTGCACTCAAAATTGCTTTAGATGGGTGTCAATTGTATCTATCCAAGATTCAGAAGTAAAAGAAATATTTTTGGATGTCAATCATCTGTATTTAATACTAATATAAGAGATAAATCCAGATCATGGCAGAGTGGAAAGGACATGATTGTCAGAGTTACTCAGTGGGATTTAAATTGCAACTTCACTCTTTTCTCACTCTGAGATAGTTGACAAGCATTTATTTTTTAACATCTCTGAATCTGTTTTCTCACAAATAGAAAAATCTTTGCTACCTTGCTGAATAATGATGTGGATTAAATATGATATAATCACATATTCCAGGCATGTAACAAAATATCACATGTACCTTATAATTGTATAAAAATATTATGTATAAAATATAATTATATATATATAAACAATAATATTTAACATTTAGTGTTTGCCATGTTGCACATGATTATTCTCAGTGCTTTAAGTAGTATAACTTACCGGTCTGAAGAAAAGCATCTAGAGGCAAGTGTTGATAATAGCTTACTTTTACAGGTAGAACTAAGACAGAAGATTAAGTAACTTAATGAAGGTTATACAGTAACTAAATTGAAAATTTAGAACATTTTGGTTCTAAAGTCCACGTGCTTAAACAGCTTCATCAGTATTTCTTCATGTATAAATGACCCGGCACAGAATAGATGCTCAATTAATGGCTGCTGCTGTAACTGCAGCTTTGCATTTTTTGTGGCAAACTAATCTCATTGGACTACCAAGAAGCTCAATGTGGGCCAGGGCTACAAACATTAAAGATGTGAATAAAACCATATCACTAACACCGATACTTTTCATTACATTTTGCCTTCGATAAAGTCAGGGATTTATTTATAACACTGATGTGAATCAACAGTAAAAGCTTCCATTAAAAAAAAAAAAAAAGTCTCCATTCCTTAACTTCTCTCCAGGGCCCTGTACCAAGATGCCCAGGTGCTCCCAACATCTCAGTGTGCATGTCATACTTGTTTGTAATGGTTAAAGCAATAGGGAATTGGGCAGATAAAAGAGATGGGGCATACAATGAAGAGCAAATACAACTTTTTGTACCTCAGTCGTTGTAAATGAATAGCCTTAATGCAAGAAGAGACAATGAGACTGCCTGAGTGGAGAAGGAGAAAAAAATATCATGCAGGAAATTCCTTGGACCAAAAGAAGATGACAGGCAAGGGGAGCAAGAGAAACCTCAAAGACAATCAATGAGGATCAATGGTGATCCAAGAGAAGGAACTTGGTTGATTGACATAACCAATCATGGTCTCTGTAGAAAATAGAGTCTACTATAAAACCTCAGCTACATCTTGGACCCTTATTTTGTTATTGTTAAAAAATCTTTCTGCTGTCAAACACATTTTGAGTCTGTACTACAGAAATTTTTTGGAACAGCATTATTGAGATGTAATTCACATATCGTTAGATTCACCCATTTAAAGCATACAAAACTATATTCATAGCACTGTGCAACCTTCACCTCTATCAATTAAAAAATACTGTGTTAAGCCCATGGGAATAAATTACTGCCAAAAGAGATGTTTTGGCCCTTGACACTCCTCTATAGCCTCCTAAATATCCTCATATCCCAGATTCTCCTACACTTCTGACTGTCTGAGGTGACCTGTGGAAATCACTTGAAAATGGAAACTCCAGAGTCAAATCGCCTTTACTTCTCCCTGATTTCCTTATCTGAGGCTTATCTATCACAGCCTCAAATATACACAGAGTCTGTATATCTTCTGCATCTTCTCTACTCCTGTTGTCCTACTGTACCTGCTTCAATTCAGTCTGACACCATCCATTTCTAGGACTACTGGAATATCCCTAAAAGGGTGGTGAAAACAAAGTGCATTTGCTGCCACTCCCACCTTCTCTGCCTAATTACAGGAATCTTCCTGGCTTGGTGAACCCTTAGCACCATGCCCTAGAAAGCCCACACCACATAATTGCAGTTGACACACAAACTAACACCTTTTGGCAATATCTTCATACCTTTCTAATCTGTCCTTCATATTTTGCCAGAGTCACTCTCCTAAAACAGGGATCCATGGTGATGGCTAAATTCTAAGAGAGTCCCAACATTTCCATTCCCTGTTATACATGCCTGTATAATTCACTGCTTTTGAACGTGAGCAGAACTGTGAACAGGATGGACTATCATCCCCACGATTAGGTTAATAATCAGTTGACTTTATTCAAAAGGAAAATTACCTGGGTTGGCTTGACATAATCAGGTAAATCCTTAAAAAGGACAGGGATCTTCTTAAAGTGAGAAAGATTTGACATAAGAGAGATTCTCCAATGTTGGCTTTGAAGATGAAAGGAGTGATGTGGCAAGAATGTGAGAGCAGCGACAGGAAGCTGAGATCAACCCCCAGTCGACAGCCCAGAAGAAAGCAGGGGTCTCAGTTCTACAACCATAAATAACTGGATTCTGCCTACAATGATGTGAATTTGGAAAAGGGCTCTAAGCTCCACGTATTAATTAAACTCCACTTACATCTGATTTCAGCCTTGTGAGATCATGAGCAACGACCCCAGTTACACCATGCCCAGACTTCTGACATATAGAACCATGAACAAATGTGTAGACATTGTTTTAAGCCACTGAGTTTGTAAGAATTTGCTACACAATAAAAAAAAAAAACTAACATATTCACTCTTTCTTTTTCTACTTGAAAAATCCAACTAGCTCCTCCAAAATGGCAGAATAAGTTAATTGTTCTTAATACTCGGTGAAATTTCCTCAAATAAACTAGTATTGTTTGATGCTGTAAGGTATTTCTTCCATTCTCTGGTATATGTCACTATCCAAAAACACCCATAAACTGTGTTTTCTCAGTGTGTTTCTCATCCAAATGAAAGCCTCAAGTAGCTAGGTATGATTAAAGGATCCTGCTTGGGAGACTTCTGAAAGAGGCTGTATATTCTATCACTGAAGTTTTTGATACAAGAGCCCTTCACTGTGACACTAGAAAGTGACTTAAAATGACACTCTCCACTCTCGTTACCTCTGTGCAGTGTCAGTGCACTTCAGCCATCTGCACCACTCTTAAGACTTGTTGTTTGATTGTCACTAACTACTGCACCATTTTCCTGCCATGATTATTCCCTTGGGTGCACAGGTTATTTATATTTTTCTTTGATTCATCCTTTTTTATAGACATTTCATAAGATATGGCCCCACGATAATACAGAATTCCTAATGTTTAGTTTCTTTGCAGAGAAGATATATTCATTCTCTATGACAGTTTTATTCTTCCATAGGAGTTCCACCCAAACAAAAGACAAATGCAAATACACTCACAGACTGCATCACAGGGAAGGTGTGCTGGGGAGGAGCACAAACAAAGTATCAGAGATAACACAAAGCATTTCTTTCCTAAGAAATAATCCAGTACTGTGCAGTCAAAATATGTCCATAAGAAACAAAATCCACCTCTCTCACATTTTATTTATTCTTCTCTATTCTCACCCATTTTTTTATGGAAGCAGAATTTAACCCACTTTCCTGCAATTGATAACCCAGAAACAGAATATACTATTCTGATGAGAGTATGCTGTTCCCTTCCAGGACTAAGGAGATAAACAAAAGTAATTAATAGGTAAAGAGTGTGCCCAGTGGTTCTCCCAGCCCAAGTCAGCTGGAAAAGTAAGGAGATTCTGGGGCATATATTAAAACTGCTCCCCAGGGAATTGGCAGTCAATCAATATTGAATGTTTATTGAGCTGAGCATGAATTCCTGGAAAACACTAGTTTTCATTTACTTATTCAACAAATGATTATGGATTGTTTTAGGTGTGGCAAACTGTAAAAGAGTATATATGAGATAAGAAATGGCAACTAAATTGGAGTTGATCATAATTTGGTATAAGAAAATAAATAAGAATGATATTAGATTCAACAGGATAAATGCAGAGATTCTTATTTAAGAAGGAGAGATTGTTTATTTCTAGATGAGATGAAGGAAACTCTAGAGTGTGTGAGTGTATGCATGAGTGTGTCTGTGTGTGTGTTTGAGGGGCAGAGAGAACACACTGAGGTGTTTTGTTAAGCTGGGTCGTTATAATATTTAGGCAATGCTAGGTTGCACAACAGAACATATTTCTAGTCAAGAAAACAATATAGAGCCATGAAAAAACATGAAACACTTGGAGGGAAAAGTGAGAAGTTCACTGTGAAAAGAATTAAGGTGTGAGGGGGCAACAGTAAAATGTAATGTTGGAAGCAGGATGGAACTTGTTTGTGAAATATTTGATGCAGCATAATATAGGGGTTATTCTTGTCCTCTGCCCAATTACCCTTCACCTGCATGCCTCTTCTCCCATACACAGATCCTGATTCCAAGGCTAGCATCTGCTGCTGCCAATTAGAATAGCCCCTTCTGGAGAAACTGACCAGAGTAATGTGTCCAAGGATGAATGTAGGATTTAAGCCAAACTACAGAAACTGAGTACAGTGATGATCCAAAGAGAGGTATAGGACCTATACCAAACATTGTCTAGACATTTCCTAGGATTCTTCTTATTGGATTTTGATGGAAGGAAAAAGGAAGTGAAGGAAAAGAGCTTTTTTCCCCCTTTCTGATGGCAATATGTAAGCCCAACACTATCAGTAGTTATATTCCCACCATGATGAAAAAGCTTGTCCAAAGTAGGGTAAATTCAACATCTAAAGAACAGAAGATGCATGAAAACCAAGGGAGGTATCTTCCTCAGGGTTTTGTGCTTTTAATCTAGTTATTCCTGTTATAGTTCTTTCTAAAAATGTGGTTAAATAAGACAATGCTTTCATACCCAAGCTAATTAAAATCGGATTTCTGTTACTTACAATCAAAATAGTACATTTGTGTTTTGTGTTTATCTTTTATTTTTTAAATCAAGTTAAACATTTAAAAATTTTCAGGAACTTTACTTTTACATTCTAAACACATTAGTGATGTTTATGTTCTTCTGGTAGGTGAGGTAGCATTCAGGTTTTTAACAGGTAAACTGAATAGACTCTAAGGCTTCTACTTCTGTTAATGACAGGCTGGTTAATATAAATTAATACTGCTACTGAGGGCTACTTGAAATCTGGATAAAATGTTATTTAAAAAATACTGCATTTTAAGTCTTTTCAGAGCAAACAAGAGAGTGAAAAATTACCAGATCAGGAGACTTAGGAGAACAGAAGAAGAGGAAGATAAGCCTGACTTTTGGGGCTACTTTTCTGAGAAATCTGGAGATTCAGCTAAGAAGCAACTTAGATAGCCTCACAGCACTAGGAAAAATGGGATTGAGGTACAGTACACTTACCTACTATGCTGAGGTGGTAGGTAAATCTATCTCTTTGGGTTGAGACATGAAAAGGCTTAATCTTAGAAGCAATGTTGAATTAAAAGTGAACATCTCTTTACTAGGACTGCAGCTTAGCTTCAAGCCATCACACCTAGAATTGAATGGAGGCACTCCTGTATTTCTAGTGCAACCAGGTGCCTGGCAGGAGTTAACATAAATCCTCTCTGCAGAAAAACGCACATCATGCTAGGACTCAAATTATTTCTCCAATTAAAAACTACTATTTTACCATATAATCCAAAATATGGACACAAGGCTATAAATCACCAGGGATGAAACCCTGCAGGTACAACGTACAAGAGAAACAGAGTAATATGACCTCCAGATAGCAGGGTGGATTTTAAAGTGACTAAGCTTATTATGTTCAAGGAGACAGAAGGAGAAGACTGGACATTTTCGCAGAGAAGTGGAGCCATAAAAAATGATGACATGAAAATTCTAGAACCAGTAAGTATGATAATTAAAATTAAGCACTCAATGGATGGGT